>NC_086354.1:1292224-1439724 GCF_036324505.1 Eleginops maclovinus
ATTTCCCATCACTTTACCAGCATGCTTCTTTGCTGGGGTAGAACAGAAGAATAATACCAGCGTTTGTTACATAAGTATGTATGTGGTGTACACATTCTTTTGCATTGATTATTTTTTAATTATGTTGTAAATTACAAACAGTTTAACCACAGGCAGGCTGTCGGTGCTCAGCTGCTGTGGTCACACTGTAGTCAGATTGACAAAATCAGAAAACTAAAAATATAGAAGCATTATTAGATTATTTTTTTGTTCACTAGACAATCATTTAGAGGTTAAATCCCTCCAAAAATGTACAAACCAGTCTAATGTCTAAATTACAGACATTAAGGCTGGTATGTATCTACAGCAACAGTGCTAACTGGTTTATAATGTTTGGAAATGTGATGGTTTGGTGGCTCAGGATTCAACTTAACACAGTCTGAATGAATCTAAAAGGAAGTGTACGATTTAGTCATCTTTTATGTATTTTGAGGATGCATATTATAAAATCATTAATTAACAGCTACCTCTCTGATTTGCGACTTGTCCACTCAACCAACAGGGTGCCCCAATCTTACATTTCAAACTGAAAGTCTCGTTATTTTTGGCTATGGTGTGGATTTAGAATATGTTCATATGTCAAAGCTGTTTTCTCAGTTTTTCTGTATAAAATAGATATGGAACAAAACACTAATAAGCCGCCTTTAGGTTGAATCACTTTTCTGAATGTAATCAGTAATAGTAAGAAGCAAAATTAGCACAACTTCGACAAAACTCTCATGAACTATTTCCCTAAATAAATGAAATCTTCATGTCCACGAGCAATCTGGACAAACAGCTGATACACAACATAGAAAACAGTTTGAACTTCCATCACAAGCAGTTTACTGAATATTGTCTGCTATCTGTATCTTGCCATAGGCAGCCCGGTGAGCCTGCAGTGGAGAATGGCTTCATCCCCTACCTTGGCTGTGCTCTGCAGTTCGGGGCAAACCCTCTTCAGTTCCTCCGCAGCCGCCAGAAGAGGTATGGTCATATTTTCACCTGCAAGATTGCGGGCCAGTACATCCACTTCCTGTGCGACCCCTTCTCCTACCACTCAGTCATCAGACAGGGAAGACACTTGGATTGGAGGAAGTTCCACTTTGCTACATCTGTGAAGGTACATTGATTGGATTTCCAATGTAATTTTCATAATATTTTCTTTCAGGATATGTGTCTTCCTCAATAGAGGACTTTTCCATGCTTATACTTGTGAGTCCTTCCATGGTCTTAAAGCTCTCCCTCTCACCCTCACCAGGCGTTCGGCCACGACAGCTTTGATCCTCGCCATGGTCACACCACAGAGAACCTTCACCAAACCTTTCTGAAGACCCTGCAGGGTGAGGCTCTGCCCTCCCTGATAGAGAGCATGATGGGTCACCTCCAGGACGTCATGCTGATGTCTGACACACTCAGCCCCAGCAAGGACCACTGGGATGTGGATGGCATTTTTGCTTTCTGCTACAAGGTCAGTAATTGGACTTTGGATTGAAGCATACAAGATGAATTAAGACTCTGCAAACGGTCGGCTGCCCTCTGGCTTGAAGTTCCAGCATTTTATTTATGGACTCTGTATACTCATTGCATATGCATTACCTCATCCACCGTGCCCTACATTCAGACTCATAAACCGTGTTCCAAACTGTCCTAACTTGTTTCCTTCTGTTCTGCTGTCCTCCAGGTGATGTTTGAGTCGGGCTACCTGACCCTGTTTGGTAAAGAGCTGGGTGAAGACAAGGTTCAGGCTAAGCAGGAGGCTCAGAAAGCCTTAGTACTCAATGCTTTGGAAAACTTCAAAGAATTTGACAAGATCTTCCCTGCGTTGGTGGCAGGCCTACCTATCCATGTGTTTAAGAGCGCCCACAGTGCACGAGAGGTGAGAGGCTCCCCCCCCCCACTATCAAAGGAAGCCTTGGTGCTGACCAACCTGTCATCTTTAGCAGTGTAAGCTTTCCATACTTAAAGCTCAGGTATTTCCTTTCTTTAATTATTATTTTTTCTAATGTCCAGAATCTAGCAAAGACCATGCACGCTGAAAATCTGTCCAAGAGGGAGAATGTGTCTGATCTGATCTCTATGAGGATGATCCTGAATGATTCCTTGTCTACCTTCAACGACGTGAGCAAGTCTAGGACCCATGTGGCTCTGCTCTGGGCTTCTCAGGCTAACACACTGCCTGCCACTTTCTGGAGTCTCTTTTATTTGATCAGGTACTGAGACTCCTCACTTTTTCTACTGTGTGCACATAGACACAATAGATCGCTTAAACACAAGACGTTGAGAGTTCTGATCCGTCTGAACAGAAGGACAGTTGAACCATCATCTTCCTGTAAGCTAACTTTCACATGTGATTGCTCAGGAGTCCCGATGCTATGAAAGCAGCTTGTGAGGAGGTGCAGAGAATTCTGGAGGACTCAGATCTGAAGGTTGACCCTAGCAACCCCACACTCAACCTGAACCGGGACCAGCTTGACAACATGCCTGTTATGGGTAAGATTGTACAGATTACTGGAAATAGAAGTTGTACAGCATATCAGATCGCCCGATTTAAGCCTGCCGATGCCTACACATTAAAGCATGGTGTTCTCGGTACACAGTTTGGGCATTTGTTTTACCTAATGTATGTCTTTGTGTCTTTGTGTCTATTTTGTGTCTATAGACAGCATCATAAAGGAAGCCATGCGTCTCTCCAGTGCTTCCATGAATGTACGTGTTGCCAAGGAGGATTTCTTGCTTCACCTTGACAACCAGGAGGCATACCGCATCAGGAAGGATGATGTGATTGCTTTATATCCACCCATGTTGCACTTTGATCCAGACATCTATGAGGATCCCTATGTAAGAGCCCTTTGTAATTACTACAGATAAAGAGAAGTTCTTCTCCAGGCAGTGATTATAATGTGTGTGTCCATTTCTCTTCTCTTCACACACAGGAGTTCAAGTTTGATCGTTTCCTGGACGAGAAGGGTAAGGAGAAAGTGAACTTTTCGCGCAACGGCCGGCGACTGCGTTACTTCAACATGCCCTTCGGCTCCGGGGTCACCAAATGCCCCGGCAGATTTTTTGCTGTGTATGAGATCAAACAGTTCCTGACTCTGGTGCTCTCCTACTTTGACATGGAACTGTTGGACCCTGCAACCCAAGTTCCGCCTCTTGACCAATCCCGTGCTGGTCTGGGAATCCTGCAGCCTACCTACGATGTGGACTTCAGATACAAGCTGAGGTCCACCTGCTAGGCTCTTCGTTGAGGCACAGTGATTTAGGAACATATTGTACATAATGTATATTTAACAGTGCTAATGAAGTGTTTATGTATATGTAAATAGATTGAATGATATATTGTTTTAGCATATTTTTGTTGCCACTGAAGAACATGTATTCTGCACATATGGATAAACCCCATACCTGCTAGTGCTGCCGTACTCTTCCCATCTGGAGCCTGAAGCAAACATCTCAGAGTCAAATGTAACAACCTCAGAGACCCAGAGCCACATATATTCATAAAACATATCATGTGTGGCCCTTTTACCACAAATCTTCTTTTCAAATTAAGTGGCAGTGTTTCTGTTCAGCAGCCGGCCGCTGTTTGACTGTTTTTATTCTTGAAATAGTCTTCACATTGAGTCAGATTTGTTTACAGTTTTCCCTTCACAGGGAGGTGTAGAACATTACTTTTATAGATGAAGGCAAATCCCCCCCAGGGAGCCAAAATATAATATAAAATATATTTTAAAAATGACCTCAGTGCTGGTAAGTCTTTAAAATAAAATGTATCATTACAAATTTAAATGAATAGGCCAAATGAAAGCTGGCAGATATCAATCTGAAAAAGGAATGATCTCATCAGTACAGTTTAAATTACACATTTAACGTATAAATGGGTTAAACATACAACACACTGGTGGTTCCCTTTCTGCACTTGATATATTTCCACTTCTAGGATGGACTATCACAGCATCATTCTGCTATTCTACTACTGTGGCTCATCTGTTCTGCCGCAGTGCTTTTCATTCACAAATGGCTGACCAGACTCTTCTAATTTTATCAATGAATGTATATTACTGCAATCAGCATCATTTACAAACTTCACCTTGAAGTAGAAGATAGAGCTTCCATCAACCTTGGAGTTTGCCCCCTCAAGTTGTTGCAGTATGCTGTCACAAAAGACCTGACTGTCCCACACAGAGCTTCATCTGTCGCCGTCACCAACCCTCTGAGTGTAATGCTGTCAGGCATGTTGTTCAATATTAAGATAAGCTGTGATTGGTTTGATGAGGAGATATTAGCATTCTGCATTTCTCAAGCAGTCGGCTGAAACATGGGGACAAGCTAAAAATCTGAAAGAAAAATACAGTTTTAATGAAGGTGCATTCACAAATTGAAGAGATGAGATCATTGACATATGTGCTGCATACCTGTCCTTACAGTTTCTATCATTAAAGAACGTGTCAGTGTTGATGTCCAATTTCAGAAAGTTCTCTTGACTTCCAGAAAGGGAATTCATAGAAATTACACATGATAGTTAATGCAGCTGACAGACATCAACATGATTCTAGAACACATGTCTTTATGGGATGTAAACAAGGTCAGACCACCACTGTTAACATGCACAGGTGTTTTCATGTTGCCCTCTGACAATCTGAAGGGTTAGCCCTGAACAAAAGTGGAACCTACACGTGTACATGCTGTGCGGACAGAAAATAAATCAATACACATGTGCACTCTGTGTCCCACATCTGTCTCTCTCTATTAGAGCTGCACCTGAATGCAGCTCTAATAGGTATTTCATGTTATCAAAATATGCACTGGTGCAATATTTAAATCGCAGTAAGAACAGATTTGAAAAACAATTTCAAGGAAGCATTAAGGTGCTCTTAATCAACAGACTTATTAAAACACCATGATCATTTTAATATTTGTTTCTGACAAAATGATAAAATGATGCAAAATAATATAATATCATTTAAAATATATTATCGCTTTGGAAAAGGCTTAATTCCGGCAGCCATTGCTGCCTTAGAGGTCCCGTATTATGCTATATTTTGATAATATATTATATGGCCATATATGTACGGGGACTTACTGTGGTTGATTTGCTTCTGATATATGTATTAAAGACATTAAAAAGTGCATTTTGCATAATAGGGTACAATTTTAGTAAAATTTTTGAGTACTTCTTCCACCTCTAAATTGACAGGTAGTAAAGGACCAGAATGCATCGCTGGTCTCCCGGCATACTGCAAGGAACCCAAAGTGCATTTTGCATAATAGGGGACCTTTAAATATCAGGGCCCGCTGAATGTACCTGCCATGTGGGTCGCCATCTGATGTTTTCTGTGTTGTTGTTGTTGTTTATATATTGTTTGAACTGTATATGGCGTTCAAGGAAAGTGCTGTGAAAATGAATGAATGAAACGGGGACAATACATCTAATATAATCTAAACATCAAGAAAATGATTGTTACTAAGTTTGACAATTTTCTGTAACATAAAGTTTTATTAAGTGACACTTACTAACACATTTTATTGCTTATTTATTTATGTATTTTGTTTGACTTTTTTTGTAGCCTAAAACAAAGTTGTCATTTTTAACACTGGGAAACCTGGAAAAGGATAAAAAACACATTTATATAACTTTGATGAGTTTTTCATGAACAGCATTTCAAGCTGTTTCTAATATCAATTATACATGAATTCAAGATATATTTAGAGATCCTTTTGTGTTATTTTCGTGCATTTATGTGAACAATTCATGGTGTACGGACTCTGTGACTGTTGACACCCACTGCTCTGCTGATCTGAAGTTCCTGATTATTAAGTGCAGGCCCTTCTACCTACCACGTGAGTTTACCTGCATTGTTGCTGCTGCAGTTTATGTCCCTCCGGATGCTAATGCTAAAGTGGCCATGAAAGAACAGTGTGCTGCTATTAACAAACTGCAAACCATGCACCCGGACGACGCCTTTATTGTCGCTGGGGACTTTAATCACTGCACCTTATGATCTGGTTTACCAATGTTTCATCAGAATGTCTCCTGCACCACAAGGGTACAAAAAACTTTGGATCATGTTTACACCACTGTGGTTGACGCTTACAAAGCCACACCCCTCCCCCACCTTGGACAGTCCGACCATCTCTCTCTGTTCCTGCTCCCCAAATACAACACGTCATCAAACGTGTGAAACCCACAACAAGGATCATCAAGTTCTGGTCTGAGGGTGCTGACTCCACTCTACAGCACCAATTCCAACACACAGGTTGGTCTTTGTTTTCTGCCCAAGCCACCATGGACTCTCAGTCAATTACTAACATTGACATTTTCACTAACTCTGTCCTGGACCACATCAACAGGTGTGTGAACATTGTGACATCATACAAAAAAAACAAAACTTTCCCCAACCAGAAGCCCAGGATGAACAGAGAGGTTCGCCTTATGCTTAAAGCAAGAGATTTAGCCTTCAGGTCTGGTGACTGGGAGACCTACAGCTCAGCCAGGGCCAACCTGAGGAGGGGAATCGCACAGGCAAAATATTGCTACAAACAGAGGATTGAAGAGCACTTCAGCTCCTCTGACCCCGGCGTATGTGGCAAGGCATACAGACCCTCGCCAAGTACAAATCACCACGCAACATGCCCCCAACAACTTCCGCCTCCCTCCCCGAGGAGCTCAACCACTTCTATGCTCGTTTCGACCGGGAAAATAAGGAAGTCAACATCATATTCGACCTACCACCAGACGAACCGCCACTCAAATTCTCCATCTCCGATATCTACTCTACCCTGAGTAAGGTGAACTCTCGGAAGGCAGTTGGTCCTGATGGAATTCCTGGACGTGTACTCAGAGCCTGTGCAGAGCAGCTGGCAGGGGTCTTTGCGGACATTTTCAACCTGTCCCTGGCCCAAGCAGTTGTTCCCAGAATCTTCAAGACCACCACCATCGTGCCAGTGCCAAAGCTCTCAACCGCTACGGCTCTTAATGACTTCCGTCCTGTTGCACTCACCCCCATCATCGCTAAGTGCTTCGGGAGGCTGGTTCTCTCTAACCTGAAATCCTGTCTCCCTGGACCCATACCAGTTTGCCTACCACTACAACAGGTCAACTGAGGATGCCATTTCCACAGCACTCTACTCTGCCCTGACCCATCTGGATATCCCCAAATCCTACGTCAGAATGCTGTTCATAGACATCAGCATTCAACACTATGATCCCCTCCAAGCTGATCTCCAAGCTTCGCCAGCTTGGTATCAAAACATCGCTCTGTAACTGGATGATGGACTTTCTATGATATAGGACATAGTGTGGCTTTTGTTTCAGTTATCATGCACCGCTAACATTCGGATTCGGACAGACAATGGGAGGGACTTAGAGTAAAGTTGTTATATAAAATACATATAATGGCACTGTTCTAGTGGTAAAGACTGAAGAAAGAACATGTGCTGTATCAGAAACAATGTGCCACTTGTTTTGGAAGTATTATGGTCTGTGTTTACATTAGCAAGCATCGCTAACACTCAGAGCTAACGCTGTACTGGAGACTATGTGTAATATCAAAGGTCCTGTCCTTGTGGTAAACCGAGAGAGAGAAACGTTTGAGCTCCATACTGTTTCAGAAATAATGCTGGATGTGGTTTGGAACATAATATCCTCCTGGGAACCGAGGAAAAAAAAGTGTCTTCCAATTTCTTTTTTATTGTGATTTTCTAACTATTGGGGGTGAAAGAAACAACTTACAATTACATTTTTTTCAAATTTTGTTTTTATTTAAATTTTACAGTATGTCCACTGTGGAGGACAATAGGACTATTTTTGTGTAAAAAATGATGAAAAAATAATATAAGCTTTAACATGAAAATGAACAATATTGTTACACAAAGAACAAGTGTACTGTAATTTGAAATTCCTTCTGAACATGTTTGTTTAGGCTAATTTGAAACTCCTTTTGTTTTCTTGCATTTTCCTTTCTTTTCAACGATGATACTTCAAGAAACAATTCCTCTTCTTTGTGATGCACAGAAACATTTTGCATTTTGTACACCTCATGTACGTCTTCCCTTTGCAGCCCTTGTTTCTGCACCTCTCTGCGTGTTTGATATCCATCATTTCTGGCATATGCACAGCTCCTACTTTTCGCACAGATGGCTCTGGTTGTTGGATTCTCACTTTGGTTGGTGGTTCGTAGTCTTCACCATCTTCACTGTCTTCACTGTCCCCATCAAGTTCTGGACTATCCAACAACTCCTCAGCCAGGTGCAATTTAAAATCCAAGTACTGCTCTGTGTTCTTCACTGGACGTTTGAGTGCATTGCTGTCAGACTTGTACTGGATCCAGGAGTTTGTGATGGCAACATCAAAGAAGTGAGCGATCACACGCGTTGTCCACTTCTTGGTCCTGTTGGACATGCGGTAAAAGCTCAGCATGCGGTCACATAGGTCTACACCACCCATGTTGTCGTTGTACTGCTTGATCACTGCTGGTCTTTTCACCTGAACATGTTTTTTTTCTTTTTTGCACCATCTGGTGCAGATATCCTCAGGCTCTCTTCCGTGGATTGTGGACGCCATGGTTACGGCTTTGTTGTCGAACCATTTTGTGACAGACAACTCAGGATTCTTCCTGACCAATGACACCATTGTTCCTCTTCCCTGTTTCTTCATCACACTGTCTCCTGGAAACTTGCACTCTTTGGGCACTCGGTTCATCATTATGGTCCCTGTAGCTGGAAGGCTCTTTTTCAGCAAAGTATCAAGGAGCTTGATCGTTGTAAAGTACCGGTCAAAGTACAAGTGGCTCCCTGGTGGAACGGTCTCAGCCATGCGCAGCACTGACGCAGACCCTACGCCCTGTGCTTGGTTTTGGAATGTGTTCTTGCCCTGAAACACTTCGAAGTCAAGCATCAGGCCATTCGGAGATGCAAGGACGAACACTTTCAACCCAGTAGGGTTAGGTTTACCTGGAACGAATTGCCTTACTGGGCACCGACCAGTGAACGGGATGATCTGTTCATCAATGCAGACAATCTGCGGTCTTGGAAGGCTGAGACATCCTTGCCTCACACGTTCAAGTAAAGGCCTGACTTTCCACAGAATGTCTTCCTTTTTCATTTCCTCGTTTACTGCCAGGTCATCAACAAGCTTTAAGGAGCCTCTAAGCTTGAAGAACCGATCCCTTGTAATTTTTTGGCTTATTATGGGCACTTTCGTTTTTTTGGCCCAAAACATCTTGATTCTGGGATAGCCAAGGCAGGCCATATGAACTGACATCCCAAAGAAGGTTTTAATTTCTTGTGGAGTGGTATTGAGGGACACTCCTCTGGATTGTAGCTCTCTTTGGTTAGTGAACTGTGCCAAATCTACAAAGGTTTTGTGATCGATATACTGAGAAAAGTACTGGAATGGGCTCCAATCAGCACGCTGTCTTGGATCGTCTTGATATTCAGGAGGCACTGGTAGCACAGGTGTGAATCTAAAATAAAAATAATAGAAATTACATTACAGTACAATTACATTACAATAACAGGAATAGAAATTAAGGTAATGTTTGGAGCAAAAACAGTGAAGAACAATCTGTTACACGAATTTAAGCAAAAGCGCAAACGCTCTGACTCTGAAGAGCTCAACTAGTTTCTGTGTGCTAGGAATTGCTGTACTACAGTAACAACATTTATTTAACCCTCAGTATGGAATAACATACTGACTAAGAAATGAAACAAACATACACAGTATTCCTGGTCCACAGAGGACGCCTTTCCTCCCTGTCACTGTCTGTCTCTGCCTCTTTGCCCTCACTGTCTGATCTCCCTGCATCTTGTTCATCATCATCTTCCTCCTCCTCCTCTTCCCCTTTTGCTCCGTCTTCCAGCACAGGGTCCTGGTCCTCATCCTTCTCATCATCAGAGAGCTCCAAATCAGAGCCTCCCTCAACTATCTTGAATAAAATTCTCTCTGCTTCAGTTCTGGTCCCTACAACAATGTAGCGTTAAATTTGTCATTTAGTCCTGGTGTCCATTTTAATGGACATTCATAAAATAGTTATTATTTAAAATCTAAAACAAAGTAAGTACAAATAAAGTTGTAAATATGATTCCTGACATGTTCATAAACAAAAAAATGTGTCAATGTCATTTGAAAAATTACAACAAATAGATGAAATTTGACTTACCTTTCCTCTTTCCATAAAATGTGGCTGTGCCTATGGCAGCCATTTTGAAGAGGAAGAAAGCGGTGGTTCCCTGCCACCAAACCAATGATGTTGTATATCAATGGAAAGCCCAGGATGTCCTCTTTAGAAGACAACGGGTATTCATAGAGTAGCTCAAAAAAATAAAGAATTATTCACATTAACTAAATGTCCACTATAGAGGACACAAGTCTATGGGCTGGGTCCCAGGAGGATATCATATGGCTGAGTTTCTCCTGGTAGAAAACTCTCTTCAGAGGAGAGATCATGACGCTCCAAAGGGGCGGTGCCAGCAGCAGCTCCAAAGGGGCGTGGCCAGCAGCAGCTAGTTCATTTAAAGCTACAGTCACAGAATCAGCACTTCAGGAACAGGGCTGAGATAGAGGGGGGTGAACCATGCTAAAATGGGGGATCTGTTTGGTATGTTGAGCAGAACACTTCACAGACATGTTGTGTATAGATATGGCCCTACAATATATTGTTCAAATATAGCATAATAGGAGAATTTTAAGTATAAATAGAAATGCAACAGTGTAAAAATACTCTGTTACAAGTAAAAAGTCCTGCATCAAAATCAAAAGTATCAACTTCAAATATACCAAAGTACCAAAAAAAAAGTACTCCTTATGTGTGATCGCCCTTATCCGAATTTCATTTATTAAATAACTGGATTATGATCATTGATGTGTTATTGTGTTTATTACAGCTGGTGAATGTTAGGCAAATTTGAATAACTTCATAAAAAGCTGCTCGATATCATAACCAATAATCAACGTTTATTCAATCATTCATTTATTTTTATATTAGCTAATAATCTTAATCTAAAAAGCAATTTACTAAAAGCTGTCAGATAAATGTAGTGTAGTAAAAAGTACAATATTGGTTTCTAAAATGTAGTGGAGTGAAGTATAAAGTAGCATAAAGGGAAAATTCTCAAGGAACAGTACAAGTACCTGGAAATTGAAGGAACAGTACTTGAGTAAATGTTCTTTTACTATGCACCAGTGCTTGGATAAAAGCAGTTAGCATTGCAGGAGGAGCAGGCAGGTGGTGTGGCCCCTGGATATGTAAGGAAGGAGCTGTGGCCCCTGTCTCAATGCAGACAGGATCTGCTCTATCTGATTTAAAACATATGGAAATTGTCAGGACCTTTGTGTAAAAAGTGTTTATTGTTAGTTTTCCCACTGGTTCCTGAGACTTTGGAGAACTTTCGCTGAAGCTCAAAGGCACGCAAATGAACAATCTCTGTGTGGTAAGAACATTTCTGTGAGATTCTATTCCATGCAGCTGTTATTTTGTCTTAATGATCATTTAACAATTTATACATTCATGACATGTCCCTGCGGCAGTCAGAACAGGAACTATTTCTCAATACACATTTACACGTTAATATGAAGGTTAATTCAATATTTAGCTTGCATTAGGCCACTAGATATGAAGTAAGATTATAAAGGTTCTTGTTTAACCTTCAATAACCCCGTTAGCCTGACGTAACCTCTGCAGTCCAGAGAGTTGACTCCAGAGTGGACAGGGAGGACACGGAGTGATGCACCAAACTGAAATGAATAAGTTACATGTTATATGCTGAAATCCTAGCCAGCTGCTCATTCACATGTACGGCTATACCCCAAGACGTAGCTCTGGGCATGGGCCCTGGTAAAATCACTTCAAACTCCTCCACACACTCCATTCTTTGATGCTCCTGTAGAGGTTGCCACATTGTGTGCAAGATAATACTGCCTATCATCAGGTTTATCTAGCCTGCAGAGTGTGTCTTCTTGAGTCCCTTTGACAGAGTGTGTGTTCAAGAAGAAGAAGAAGAAGAAGAAGAAGAAGAAGAAGAAAAAGTTTGACCTTTATTAATATTTAGCTTGCATTAAGTAGATATGAAGTAAGGTTATATTTGGTTCTGGTTTAACTTTCAATAACCCTTTTAGCCTGACGTAACCTCTGAAGTGCAGTACGTTTACTCCAGAGTGGACAGGGAAATTTAGTTTTCCACACTGTTTTTATACACAACCATGTTTTAAAGTCACTTACAAAGACACACAGTTATATTAGTGCACAAATGCACATGCGTTTTTGTTCGAACAGGTACAACACACACAGTTTCATGCACACATGCACATGCATCGAGAGGATTCAGAGCGGAGAGGCAGCCAGTCTAGCCGGCGCCAGGGAGCAGTTGGGGGTGCGGGCACCTCGGCAGTGGCCCAGGAGGTAACCAGGCTCCTCCCCAGTTCCAGTTCACACTCCGTATTACTTTGGTCCGATCGGGACGTGAACCGGTGACCCTTCAGACCAAAGTCCAAGTCCCTTCAGACTGATTCACTGCCGCCATATACTATGTCCCTTGAGCTATTTTAATATGGGTCTTTGTCATGTCTGCTGAAAATAGTATGAACCAGTTGCTTTTAGGATTCATTTTTTTCTGTAGGCAGGGATCACATGGAACTCTTTTAAATGAGGACATTAGTCCTTGCAGTGGTTCTGACACCCCGAGGGTAAGTGAAAATATACCATGTCCACATAAAAATGTTATAACCTACTTACACAGGAGCAAGTTGGGGTTGGTTTCTCGCCCCAGAGTCCATTGGCATGTAGACGGTGGGACAACTGCTGGACCTCCTGAGACTCAGCAGCCCCATTCTATGCTGAAGGTGAGGCTAAGCCCAGAGAAAAGGAATGTAAGAGTATACAAGTGTAGTAATACTTACAGTCAGGATAATAATACATACAGCAATACTAACAGTCAATGAAGGTATTCTGATTCTGATAGGAGGGTCAGAAACCGCTTTATCCACGATTTACCACTCATCTCAACTTCTGGACTTTTCTTACAATACTGTTGGACGCTTGTAATTCTCATGACAAGGATTCAAGGATGCAATGATCATTCATTTTCATTTGTTGTAGCACTAATAATGATTCACTTCAAATCAAACCTGTGAAAATATTATTTAATACATGATTTGATATCATATTTAAAACAATAATTTAGTTCTTAATGAAGTTTGCAAATACAAATCAATTACAGGTAAAAAGCTCTCAGTACACTGTGTGAGCAGTCATATTAGGCCTCAAAAAATCATTTGCAAAATTATTAGATAGAAAATAATAAAAACTAAAACATGAAAAAGAGTAGAATGGAATAAAAACAACACAATACAACACAGTATAACACAAACAAAATAATTCAATACAACACAATACGATAGAATACGGTTTTTTTATTGTACAAGTACAACGTGATTAAGCTAACAACTACTCTGTCTTCATCGAGGTTATGCACTTTTTACCCTTGGAACCTTTCACTGTAAAGTAACAAGATTTGCAGGATCTACAGGTCCGACAGGCCCTGTGTGGGTGTGCTACGCATGGATCAAACAAAAGAGGCATCCTCATGCCGTCTTGTTTACAACTGCTTTACCAAAAAGTTAACTAGGGAAATGTACTGTAATGGACCAGCTGGGTTCAAAATAAAAGTGATTTCTGATTGCTAGCTCTTGGCAGCATTGATCTGTAAGTAAGTCAGGTAGGATTGCAACAACATTTGACCACACAATTGACTGGAAAAATATTTAAACTATACCTGATTTAAAGTTGAAGTGATGTGCAATTTAGTTTTATCGTGCAAAGGTTCACATACGTAAGCTAAAATATAAATAAGTGGTTTTAGGAGGGTCGAGCTCTCAACTGTTCAGACTGCACCAGGTCTGATGACTCATCCCAGCCTATTCAAGCTCAATGAAAAATACATGCAATACTTGTCCGCAATATGAATGCCTAATTATTTCTAATAAGGATTGTGATTGAAAGCATCATTTGCTCTTGTGTTATAATGATCAAAAATCATGAGTCATTGTTTTTTAAAACAGTTTTAGACAGTCACCGTGTTTCGAGGGGGAGATAACACTTGGCTCTGACCTGAAGTAACTTCATTAGGGGTTACTGTAGGTGAAACCATGACAATACAACTATCAGAGGGTCACTTCCTTTTTTCTGGGAATTAATGCTCTTCAGCTGTGATTTATTATTTATAGGTATTAGTATATCATGTGAGAGGCTGCTACAGTTGACACAATGCTCGTGAGTTTCTTCTGTTATGTGTCTTCACTCCAGTGATGCGCTGCAGCGTCTAATCAGCTCTTACACAGTAAGAAAGCCTGTTCGATGACTGAGGGTTTCCCTGAAGGACGGTCTGGTGGTTCCTCAGAGATCGCTCCTCGCTCCTCTGTATTCCAGCTACAAATAAGCACAATTGTATGCTCCTCAAGATGGCACACCAGAACAACTCCCGGTTCAACTGAGGAGCAAGGAGCGAGGAACGAGGAGCGAAGAAAAAACAAATAAGTACATGAGATGGAGCTTTTGTCTCAACAACTACACCAGGAGTGTTTAGTAGCTGTTTGCCACGTGTATTTTGATTTTGAAAGTAGTATTTTCCTTATATTAAAAGGTTTGAATTCTAAAAGTAAAGCTCTCTGGGCTGCTGACAGAAGCGAAGACTGGGGGGTGGGAGATAACACTTGGCCCTGACCTGAAGTAACTTCATTAGGGGTTACTGTAGGTGAAACCATGACAATATGACTGTCAGCAGGTCACTTCTTTTTTTTAAAAAAGGACATGCATCTCTTTAACAATGTACAACAAGCAGTGAGGCTTTGAGTGTAATGTATACCTCACTCTATGCTTTATATATGTGTGATTCCTTTAGGATTATGGATTATAAGTAAATACAATTAACCGTTTATTGAAAACATGTGTCAAGGTCAAAGTGTGTGTTTCTGTGTGTGTGTGTGTGTGTGTGTGTGTGTGTGTGTGTGTGTGTGTGTGTGTGTGTGTGTGTGTGTGTGTGTGTGTGTGTGTGTGTGTGTGTGTGTGTGTGTGTGTGTGAGAGAGAGAGAGAGAGAGAGAGATGAACTAAAATAGCCTCTGCAGCTGTCCCTGAGGGGCAGACAGGTACCTTGTCAGATACCGTTCCTTAACACCCCTTTGCACAAAGCCCCTGATACCACACTGTGTGTTAGGAGGGGGCTGGGGTAGCAAATTGCATTTAAGCTCAGATAATGAATGAATGAATCGGCCATCAGCCAATTCAAAAAGTATAATTAAATATGGGACCACAAAGGAATCTTGTAGTTGTCTTATATTTATTACACAATAGTATTCATGTGTTAATAATAAGCCCAATTTTCAAATAAATTCAAAGTAAAAGTTGAAAACATTTAAAAACAAATCAAAAGTTGATAAGAAAAAAGGCCCAAAACGTATTAACATAACAAGCTTGAAATATCTTTCATGTTTCCTCCTATTTTACGCAATCTGAGGCTTCTGTTTTAAGTGATGAGCTGCAACACTGTTTGTAACCAAATTAAATAAATCCTATGGACAGCTGTTATGTTTCATAAAGCATATTCAAGTATGAAGCATAATTGATCTATATTTGATTGATTTTGTTAACTTATAACTTAACTTATGAGGCAGTATAACTCACCCCTAGTGAGGGGTCCAGCCTTCGTATATTTTTCTCGAAGGGGCCCTCAGTGAAAAAGTTTGGACACCCCTGCTATTAAATAACCTGTCCATGAACATTGACTTTCATCTGCAAAAAGTTTCAAACTGCTCACAGTGTAATTGTCACAAAAAGGAAACAACAAATAAGTCAAAAATAAAATACATATACAAGGAGAAATGTAAGGTTCTGTTTCAGTTCGGATCTGTGTGGAATTCTTTCAGAATATTAAATAAACATTGAGCTTTGGTTCCTTGTTTCATTTGTAAGGATTTCAAGAACCATTGAAACTTGATTTTTAGTTTTATCCATTTATGAATATCAACCCAGAACTTCTGTACAATATGGCATGAGAAAAATAGATGGTCATTAGTTTCAACATCATTTTCATATATCAAGCATGTGTCATCTTCAATATCGAAACCTATTCTAAGCAATTCCTTAGAGGGATAAGTGTTGTTCATCATTTTGAAATGTGTTTCTTTTATTTGGGTATAGGGAATGTTAAAAACATAGTTTTTAGCTTATTATTCGACTTATTGTCAAATTAATTTCTGTTTTGCCTACCAGGAAATAGTTTTTCAGTGAGAAGAAGAAGAAGAAGAAGAAGAAGAAGAAGAAGAAGAAGAAGAAGAAGAAGAAGAAGAAGAAGAAGAAGAAGAAGAAGAAGAAGAAGAAGAAGAAGAAGAAGAAGAAGAAGAAGAAGAAGAAGAAGAAGAAGAAGAAGAAGAAGAAGAAGAAGAAGCAGAGCTACGACAGCAGGTGGCGGTAATGCACTTCAAAGTTGGTAGCTACCTATCATTAAACCAAAGAAGAAGGAAAGGAAGCGGAAGTCTGGAGGTGATGCAGGAGGCCTCCGGCGAGTGAAGCTTCATAGTTCGGTCAGGGTTAAACCTGAGGAGCATGTTTTCTGTGAGTGTCCTGCGGAGGCTCCGGCCCTGTTGTGGGGCTCCTGCCTCCAGCCTGCTCCACACTGCAGCGGCTCACAGGGCGCCGCTTCCCGTGGACTGTTCCCGAGGACAGGGGGGGCCGGACATAAGGTCGTTCCTCCACCGACACAACACGGTACCGACCCCGGCCTCACACCGGCTCTATATGCACATTCATAATCACATGTTCAGATGATGATAAAAAAAGTTCAAATCTAACATTTGTCTCACGGTGTCTGTGTGCCGTGCTAAAACAAGGCGCATTATTGTAAAAGTTAGTCATCGTATTTAGATCGCTTCTGTGCCATAGGCCTATGTGATGCATTAACATGTCTTTTTTTATTAAACAATAATCACGTTTGTCATTATGAAGCTGCCCTGTGGGTTATTTGCTGCACCAAACAAATACACATGTAAGAAAAAGACTCTGGATAGCTTGCAGTTTGCTCTTGTTGTGTATTTGTTAAATTGTGGCAGTAGGCTAATCCACGTTCTAAAGAATGAGAGGATGAACTTCACTAAATCTCCTTCTGGTTATGATTTTACCAAACAGGTGTCACAACATTTCATTTGAATTACATTTGTATATTTATTTCATTACTATTACACATTACTTCACTAACATATTCATGCAGACAAAAGACTTATTTTGTTCTTGTGATTAGCGCTATGGAGGATATGGAATCAGAGCAGATAAAGCATCCAAGTATCCTGTATCAGCGACCAGATAGTAATAGTGAAAATATGTTGTGGAATTGTCCTGTTTGATAATGTTCAAAGACTACTTATGGGACAGTCTTCTAGTAGAGTTGCCACCCATGTCGACCCCAGCGTTTACGGTGTGTTTTCTACCGTTGAGCAGGCGCAGTTCTGCAGTGTGTCTTCCCGCTGTCTCTCCACAGCGACACACTCTGAGGACGGACACCTCATCTACTCTGGCAACCTGGGCACTGCTGTTCGAGGTGAATCCCCTGTGCCTCCTTACAGCTATGTCTCTTTATCTTTCATCATGTGAAATCCAACACTGAACTTTTAATGGCCCATAGTACAGCTGACACAGATATAATCCTTTCTTTATTCTCCAAGATACAAATTGAAACGTTATATCTAGGGCTGAAGGAATCAAACACTTTTCTTAGTGTGATTATTTTGACTGCAATTCATTCGTAATATTTTGCATCACTTTCATTGCTAATCATATTAAAATGATGAGGTTGAGATTTGTTTCTTTTTGCTAGGATCTGTACAAACTAAGATTTGTTCATAAGTCTGTAGACCGGGACATGTACAGTGGGGCAAAAAAGTATTTAGTCAGCCACCAATTGTGCAAGTTCTCCCATTTAAAAAGATGAGAGAGGCCTGTAATTGTTATCATAAGTATACCTCAACTATGAGAGACAGAATGAGAAAAAAAATCCAGGAAATCACATTGTAGGATTTTTAAAGAATTTATTTTCAAATGATTGTGGAAAATAAGTATTTAGTCAATAACAAAAGTTCATCTCAATACTTTGTTATATACCCTTTGTTGGCAATGACAGAGGTCAAACGTTTTCTGTAAGTCTTCACAAGGTTATCGCACACTGTTGCTGGTATTTTGGCCCATTCCTCCATGCAGATCTCCTCTAAAGCAGTGATGTTTTGGGGCTGTCGCTGGGCAACACGGACTTTCAACTCCCTCCACAGATTTTCTATGGGGTTGAGATCTGGAGACTGGCTAGGCCACTCCAGGACCTTGAAATGCTTCTTACGAAGCCACTCCTTCATTGCCCTGGCGGTGTGTTTGGGATCATTGTCATGCTGAAAGACCCAGCCACGCTTCATCTTCAGTGCCCTTGCTGATGGAAGGAGGTTTTCACTCAAAATCTCACGATACATGGCCCCATTCATTCTTTCCTTTACACGGATCAGTCGTCCTGGTCCCTTTGCAGAAAAACATCCCCAAAGCATGATGTTTCCACCCCCATGCTTCACAGTAGGTACGTTGTTCTTTGGATGCAACTCTGCATTCTTTCTCCTCCAAACACGACGAGTTGAGTTTTTACCAAAAAGTTCTATTTTGGTTTCATCTGACCATATGACATTCTCCCAATCCTCTTCTGGATCATCCAAATGCCCTCTAGCAAACTTCAGACGGGCCTGGACATGTACTGGCTTAAGCAGGGGGACACGTCTGGAACTGCAGGATTTAAGTCCCTGGCGGCGTAGTGTGTTACTGATGGTAGCCTTTGTTACTTTGGTCCCAGCTCTCTGCAGGTCATTCACTAGGTCCCCCCGTGTGGTTCTGGGATTTTTGCTCACCGTTCTTGTGATCATTTTGACCCCACGGGGTGAGATCTTGCGTGGAGCCCCAGATCGAGGGAGAGTAGCAGTGGTCTTGTATGTCTTCCATTTTCTAATAATTGTTCCCACAGTTGATTTCTTCACACCAAGCTGCTTACCTATTGCAGATTCAGTTTTCCCAGCCTGGTGCAGGTCCACAATTTTGTCTCTGGTCTCCTTTGACAGCTCTTTGGTCTTGGCCATAGTGGAGTTTTGAGTATGACTGTTTGAGGTTGTGGACAGGTGTCTTTTATACTGATAACGAGTTCAAAAAGGTGCCATTAATACAGGTAACGAGTGGAGGACAGAGGAGCCTCTTAAAGAAGAAGTTACAGGTCTGTGAGAGCCAGAAATCTTGCTTGTTTGTAGGTGACCAAATACTTATTTTACAGAGGAATTTACCAATTAATTCATTAAAAATCCTACAATGTGATTTCCTGGATTTTTTTTTCTCATTCTGTCTCTCATAGTTGAAGTGTACCTATGATAAAAATTACAGGCCTCTCTCGTCTTTTTAAATGGGAGAACTTGCACAATTGGTGGCTGACTAAATACTTTTTTGCCCCACTGTATATAGAAGGATGTTTTGACACATATTTTGTGCTTTCTTTGGTAGTAGAACTAGCTGTGATTTCGATAGTGTTTCAAAATCAGAAATCCTTTAAAGTGGTCACACAATGGGGAAATGAACATTGATAGAGCAAAGTGATTAAACTCAAATTAAAAGAGCACACTAAAATATGAATGAAAGAGGTGCGCACATAGAAATGGAATTCAAATCTAAAAAAGTACCGATCAGATTATTAGTTGGCCTGAATAATATAATATTTAACAGTCACAGAAAAGGAGGCCATTCATACTGTACTTGGAGGTGTACCCTTCTCCTGTAACCTGTGTTCCCTGGATCTTCTGTCAGGGGTGAAGCTGTTTTCTTACAGTTCCAGCGGGGCCAGCCTCCTCCTCATGCCTCAGATCCTCATGAAGACCGGGTTGGGGGTCCAGAGCCTCGCCCTACAGGCTGCATTCTGTGGAGTCGTGGGATTTTTCACCTTCATCACCCCGGTCGTCCTCCACTTCATCAGCAAGGGCTATGTGATCCGCCTGTACCACAACCCAAACAGAGACACGTACACCGCTATCACCTGCAGCCTATTCCTCACGGAGAAGAGGAGCGTGTTTTACCAGAGGCAGGTCAGGATCCCAGCCGTCAGCCAGATGTTCACCACCTTCTACGCTGGTGACACAGGGTTGCTGGTTAACCCGGACATGTTCCCCATTCCACATGACTACAACCACCTGATGGGCTATGATAAGCCCTTTAGCTTCAGCACAGAGGATGTAGGTCGACCTGACCACAGCTGAGGCAGCTTAGTGTTGGTCCACAACTCCAAACTGCACCGTATATTTACCCACAAAATTGACAGAATTATTTTCTCATTTTAGTTTTTTTGTCAATATTTTGAGGATGTTTCATGTTAATAAATTATAAAGTCTGTTTGAAACACTTTCCCTTTGTGTGTCTCTACAATTGTGTCATGACTGTGCACATTCAAATGATTAAAGACAAATTCTAACTTGTTGTACGTAGTCAAATTCCATACTTTTATTATTCGTTTTTAAAAGTACACCTTAAAAAAATGGCTTTGTACATTTCAACTGAATATTACGCTGTGGTCACAGTATATGCTTTCTTCCCCTCCAAAATGTTTTACTAGTAAACCTCTAGTTTAGACTAGTCTCCAGTGCAGTGCACCAAGCAGTTCCAGCAAGAGGGCCTAGACCTGACCACATCAACCAGCTCTGACCCAGTTCAGCATGGAGATATAGTCCCTCCAGCCGGTCCTGGCTCTGCCACCCAGTCTCCTCCCAGCTGGATGTGCCTTGAACACCTTATTTTATATTTATCTTATTTTATTTCTATTTCTATTTCTTTAATTAGTTTTGTCATCCCTGAAGATAATACTGTCGAAATGATGCTGTGACAAAATAATTTCCCAACTTTGGATAAATACATATATTTATCTATCTATCTATCTACACCGATCAGCCATAACATCATGACCCCTGACAGGCTAAGTGAAGAACAATAGATAGATAGAATCGGAGGATGAAACCCTCTTTATTGTCACATACATGCACACAGCAGAGCACACACAGTGAAATTGGTCCTCTGCATTTAACCCATCCTAGTACTAGGAGCAGTGGGCAGCTATTGTGCAGCGCCCGGGGAGCAATGGGGAGGGGGGATTGGAGGTGTCTGGTGCCTTGCTCAAGGGTACCACAGCAGGGCCTAGGAGGTGAACTGTAGCAGTCCACTTTCCATATTTCAAGTCTGTTCGGGGACTTGAACCGGCGACCCTACGATTCCCAATCCAAGCCCCTACTGACTGAGCCTCTGCTGGACTGATTATCTCGTTAGAATGTCTCTCTGTTGTCCACGTTCATAAAGCAGAAAAACAACACCATCAGAGAGCACGGTGTAGAGTAGATGAGCTTTCAGTAGGCCGCTTTATAGAAACTATAGTTCCCCACAGCAGACGCACATTATAACGTCCATCATAAATACGGTGGATAGTGTAAGTGGAGTCGGATTCTCAAAGCACCGCAGGCTCTTTTCCTAAGTCCTTCTGAATTCTCCTATCCACTATTCCTTAACCCCGTGACGTTTCACACAAAGGTCAAGGAATAGTAGAGAGGAATAGACGATAGGAGCTGATTTTTTGACAATTCGACCATACCCCCTGTGTCCTTCCTGCATTTGGGTCCTGCCTGCTTCGCTCCTCCTGACAGAAGGATCTCACCAAAGATGGACCCAGCAGGTGACCTGTATGAGGTAACTTATCATTTAATTTGCCTAAGAAAAGACTGTTGCTGCTACGGAGGAGAGCATGGAAGTAACTTCGAGGCCCTTGTTAAGGAACTTATTACCTAAGTGGGTAGAAGACTTTTTTGGTAGTTTTGATGCCAAACCTGATTCCTGTGGCAGCCCTTGCCTGCCACAGTTCCTAACGTAGCTCATTTTGTAGGCCCTTTTGTTGGATATCGTCTGGCTTTGGGAGGTCCTCTGAGCCTCCGCAAGGCTCAAGGACTCATGGCAAGCGATGCAAGGCCAGGATTCCAGCTCCGGCCCCAGCTGCCATGATCCCCGCTCAAGCTCCGGCCCCAGCAGCCGTGTTTCCGGCTCCAACTCAGGGCTGGGGTCCTGTCGGAGGTCCGATCAGCTCCTGTCTCACTGGGGGTCCCCTGTTCCGTCGGGGGTCCTGCCAACACCTGTTCCTTGTCCGCCGGGGGTCCCACCATCACCTCTTCCGCCGGGGGTCCTGCCAACACCTGTTAAGCCGGGGATCCCGCCGTCACCTGTTCTGTAAGGGGTCCCGCCAACACCTGTTAAGCCGGGGATCCCGCCGTCACCTGTTCTGTAAGGGGTCCCGCCAACACCTGTTCCTTGTCCGTTGGGGGTCCAGCACCTGTCTCTTCGGGGGTCCCGCCAAACTCAGCACCTGTCTCTTCGGGGGTCCCGTCTACACCAGCAGATGTCTCTTCGGGTGTCCGCCAACGCCACCTCCTGCCCGTCTTCCAGCCCGTCCTCCAGCCTGTTCTCCAGAGGCGCCTCGCTGTCTTACAGAGTTTCCCCGCCGCGACCGTTGCTCTTTTTGGGCCTCTGCCTTGCCCCAGGCCGTCCTGAACTTGGGAAACTTACAATAATTTCATCATTTCAATTAAAAATAAGAATTGGAAAAGTTTTTTAAGTTGAATTTTAATTCAGTTATGTGTTGTGGGAATGTCACACTTAATCACCTTCTGGTAAGAAAAGAACAAATCTACAAGCTTCAAATCAAAGTTTTGTTATTCAATAAAGAGCAGAGCATTTAACAGAATCAATTCCAGCTGTAGGCCAGATAAACTGCACAACCAATGTCGTACAAGGATCTGACCCCGATCAAACATTAAACCAGTTTCTTAAAGGGAAGGAAGAAGGGGAACAGCCAATCAAATTAGCACATCTGGTCAGAGGGGCGAACTGCATACAACAAAGCAATTTAAATTAAATGATGTTAAAACAAAGGACATAAGGCATGTTTAATTATATCAGGTAACATCGTATGATAATTTGCCTGAACCTCCTGTCTCTAGAGAAGATAAGGTTGTCAGTCTTTTGTATTGAAGGTTATACAAAAGCCTGGGAAAGATAGCTGTAGTTAACATACTGGGGAAATCAAACCAGGGAAGTAATTTCTTGACCTATATGCAGTATATATAAATGAATAAGACATACGATAAATTTCTACGATATTATGTACTTTTCGTTTTGATATAGCTTTCAAAATTGGATATTATAGTCTTTTCAGTGGCAGATTTCATGCTTTCAAAATTCGACTTTTTCTTTTTTTCAGTTTAAATCTTATCTTTTCGCTTTCAGATCTTGTTTGCTTGCTTTCAGACTTTGGCCCTGATAATGCCTGAACCATCTTCCTCAGATGCAGGCCTGGACTGCATGTATGGTCGCTTCAATCTGCCCACAAGACTCCTACCTCAGCGCCACCTTTAGGAATGTGGCGGGTAGTGCAGTGTTAGTCTGGTATCCTCTACTCCTAGCCTATCTTCTAACGTCGCGCCTCACTGTGTTCCTGCTGCATTCTCACGTTTTTATCTTTTAGGGTATCTAAATCCCTCAACTCTTTATATACACTTATTGAATTATTTGACCGTTTTATGGAACTCACCATAGCAATCCACAAACAAATCAGAGGAAAATGAAATCTGTGTAGTGAGATAGAGCAAATTTATCTGAGGGTGAAACAGGCCAGAGTAGATCACAGCATTGCAGGTTTAACTGATGAGGGGAAAGATTAATTATTTTCCACAACCTTTTGACAATTTCCCATTTTCCCTTTTACATAATGTGTTATAATGTATGTTGTTTTGAGTTTTCTTTTGAATTATGCTGACAGCATCTGTATATTTTTGCATTTGCGCTGTTGGCACCGTGCTAGATGGCAGCCTGTTGGAGCAGCTCCCTGTGTTTTTTTGATATAGTTTGTTTTTTACTACTTTTATTTAGCTTCTTTCTTTCACATATTTATGTAAGTTTTGAACAGCTATGTTCACGTTCTGTTCTGTTACTTTCTGCACTTTTTGTTACGGAGAGCCACGCTCAAAGGACGGACGGCATTGTTTTCATCCGTCACCAGCTGATCACGCTCTGCCGACCTGTGTTGTTGCTGGACGCCAGGCATGACATCCCAGAGGAGCTACGGAGGCACCGGCGGGGTTGCAGGGCTGGAACCATGTGGAAAACGAAGAAGAATAGGAGATACAAGCCTTCCGTACCCGGCAATAGTAATGGGGAATGTGAGATCATTGGAAAATAAGATGGACGAGCTCGGTATGTTGACAAAGACCCAGTGGGAGTACCGTAAGAGCAGCGTTATGTGTCTTACGGAGACGTGGCTGCACTCGCATATCCCGGAAAACAGCACGGCTCTCCCTGACTTCATGAGCGTTCAGGCGGACAGGGACGCTACTCTGAGTGGTAAGAAGAAAGGAGGAGGGATTGCATTGCACTGTATGTGAATGAACGATAGCGTAATCCTGGACATGTCACCGTGAAGGAGCGTTTCTGTGGCGAGAGAGAGAACTGACTGGGATGTGCTTTGTGTGCCCCATGGAGAGGACATCAACAACATGACCGACTGCATTACCGATTACATAAAGTTCTGTGAGCAAATAACACTGCCAGCTGAAACTTTACACTGCTTCCCGAACAATAAACCCTGGATTGCATGTGACGTGAAACAGCTTTTAAACAAGAAGAAGGAAGCTTTCGAGTCTGGGGACAAACAACTGCTGAGGAGCATCCAGCACGACCCGAGGGACAAGCTCAGGCTGAGCAAGGATTCCTACAGGAAGAAGCTGGAGGTCAAGCTCCAGCAGAACAATAGCATGGATGTGTGGACTGGAATGAAGGCCATCACGCGGTTCAAGGGGAGAGACAGGTTGATGACCGGCACCTTGGGGGTTAACGAGCTGACCACCTTCTTCAATAGGTTCAGCTCCCCCCCACCCCACCCTGCTGCTGTCTCCTCCTCTTCACATCTCACCTACACCACTCATCCTGGCTTCAACATCGCCCCACTGCTCTCTATGTAGATTAACTACCTCCAAAATAAACAGCAGGACGTCGGATATGAAAACAAAGGCTTCTTTATGTAGAGAAATCAGTAGCGACCATTACGCGTTCAGCAAACACCACAAAACATATAATCAACAGCTCCATGTATTTACTAGTCATTTTTCGTATACGCGGCACTACTTTCATCCTAAGGAAAACGCGCGTAACTCTTGTTTAGTTTTAGCCGCTAAGCATTCTGGTAGTTCAGTTTCTTAACCCTTTGTTAGGCAATAGAACAGAAAACATATCTCAAATCAATATCAATCAGATAGAATACAACAAGTTATAATTATTTCTAACTCTCCTTTTAACTGTAAATATTAATACAACCTTTAGCAGCTTTCTATGCATTAAATCAATAAACAGATTAAATCATTAATCTTATAACTGTAAGCTATTAAGTTACAACACTCTATGCCTTCGACCCACCCCCCCTCCACCTCTATCCCCCCTGCTGACTACCCTCAACTCTACCACCTAACCGTTGATATGTCTCCCCCCCCTCTGAGACATCAGACCCCCTCCCTGCCTCACTGTGAGTACGCCAGGTTAAGAGACAGCTGGAGAAACTACACCAAGGCAAATCTGCGGGCCCTGACGGCATCAGCCCCAGGGCTCTGAAGACCTGTGCCAGCCAGCTGTCTCCTGTTCTTCAACACCTGTTCAACCTGAGCCTGTTCCTGGAGACCATCCCGGTGCTGTGGAAGACGTCCTGCGTTGTTCCTGTCCCTAAAAAGACGACTCCTTCTGGGCTCAATGACTATCGGCCAGTAGCTCTCACATCTCATGTGATGAAGGTGCTGGAGAGACTGATCTTGTCCCATCTCAGACCGCAGGTGAGATCGTTTATAGACCCTCTGCAATTTGCCTGCCAGCCTCACCTGGGGGTGGATGATGCCATTATCTACCTGCTGCAGCGTGCTCACTCGTACCTGGATGGGTCGGGGTGCACTGTGAGAATCACCTTCTTTGATTTCTCCAGTGCATTCAACACGATCCAGCCACGGCTTCTGAGTGACAAGCTGCAGGCTATGCGGGTAGACGTGTCCACCATCTCCTGGATTACCAGCTACCTCACAGACAGGCCACAATATGTCCGGCTGGGCAGTGTCCTGTCTGATGTGGTGGTTGGTAGTACAGGAGCCCCACAGGGAACTGTGCTGTCTCCCTTGCTGTTCACCTTATACGCCACTTACTTTAAATACAACTCAGAGTCATGCCGTATGCAGAAACTTTCGGATGAAACTTTCGCATTGGTAGAGTGTATAAGGGATGGACGGGAGGAGGAGTACAGAGCGATAGTGGAGCATTTTGTGGAGTGGAATGGAAGAAACCATCTGCTTCTGAATGTGGCCAGAGGGATGGTCATTGACTTTGGGAGAAAGAGGACGTCTCCACAGCCCCTGTGCATTCTGGGAGAGGATGTGGCTGTGGTGGAGGACTACAAGTACCGTGGAGTGCACCTAGACATTGGACTGAACTGGAGGGCCAACACTGACGCTGTGTACAAGAAGGGGATGAGCCGACTCTATTTCCTGAGGAAGCTGAGATCCTTCAACGTGTGCAACAAGATGTTGGAGATCTTCTACCAGTCTGTTGTTGCTAGTGCACTCTTCTTTGCTGCCGTCTGCTGGGGGGGCAGCATCAGAGCCGGTGACACCAGCAGACTTAACAAACTGATCAGGAAAGCTGGCTCTGTCATCGGCATCAAACTGGACAATTTTGAGGCTGTGGTGGAGAGAAGGACTCTGAACAAACTGTTATCCATGCTGGATAACCCCACCCACACAGCAAATACCAAAGTGTTAAAATCCCAGAGTACTGATGACCAGAGTACCATATTTTACACTTTGGAGTAGAATGGACATAAAGTACACTTCTCCGAGTGCACCACAATTTCTCTTTAGTGTTGTTTCTTGGTGTGGTGTTGGTGTTGAGTTGTGTAGTGTTTATTCTGGGATGATGGACTCCTTGAGAGTCTATCTTTTGATCGAGTCAGTCCGGCATCTGATTTTTAGTTTCGATTCATCATCAGATAAGCCATGCCTTTTAATTGGTTTAATGCAGTCTCGTGACCCTCGTCCTTTTGAAAGTAAATGGGCAATAAACCAATTGCAGTGGTGGATGAAGTTTTCCTCTCCTTAAGTTCAGTAAAAGTACTAATAACACCCTGTGAAAATACTCCACTGTAAGTAAAAGGCCTGCATTTAAAACCTTACTTGAGTAAAAGTATGTGAGTATTATCAGCAAAATGTAAAGGTAAAAGCACTCATTGTGCAGTAAAAATGCAGTAAAATTGTCCCTGTCAGTGTTTTACTATTTACAGGATGCTTTTGGATTCATATTACTGCTGCATTAATGTGTATGTTGCATTTTACATCTGTACATCATAATGGCTGAACATGGGGAACACTCCTGAAGGCCAAAGCGATAGAGCAAGCCAAACCTGCACTCCAAAAAAAATAAATAAAAATGTTGGCCAAATATCATGCCTTCCACTCCAAACGAAGGAACTATACAGGTGGATTGTCACATGACTGTTCAACATACAAACTGAATAGAGTAAGTGTGCAGACTGTTGTATGGGCAGATTCTCTGTGCTCATTCAAAATCTGATTTTAAGAGGTGGGCCTACAAGCATGATGTGTGACACCACAAATAGTTTGGGAACCAATCCTGGTCCAATATTCAAGCTACACAAGTGTGATCTGGAAAATTGAAGCCTCCAGTGCACAGTGAGAATGGACTTTACAGTGAAGTAGGAGAGATCTTGTGTCCAGGAGTGAATGTATTGAGATGAAAAATATATGCAAATGTATAAATTTTTTATCAGGGAAAAGGAACAAATGTTGTTTTAAGGATTTTAACAAGTTAATTTAACTTTTTGTAACTTTTGTGTATGGGACAAACTATATCATACACATTATTATTCAGAGTTCAGTATTTTATGTGCATCTTAAAAGATGTCCAGGTTATTGTTATTTTCAGTTGTGCCTTTGTTTAGGCGTTTGCAGGGACAGGTGATAAGGTAGATAACACAGACGATCTCTTTGAAGTTTTATTCTCGTTGTGTGACCGTGCTACAAAAACATTCATTGTACATTTCAGGCTGAACAGAACCTGCATAGAAAAAAGTCAACTGTGCTATCAAAGGTTTTTGTCAGAGTCTGACCTAACCATCAAAATGTGATGTACATTGTAGTTATATTTGAGTTTATTGTTATCTCACAGTCATGTCGCAGCCTTCAGGAGTATGCCGGTCCAGACCAGCGGAGGCAACCCTACATCCTAGCAGTTGGGACCACAAGAAACAGCATCCATGAGTACTACATTGCGTTGGATGGTGAGCTCCTTCCCTGCAAGGCCAAGTCTTCCCTGTCAGCTTTTGAGGAACTTTTTAAAGCACATTATGGGTTTGGGATCTCCTATGACCAGGCCTTGAACGGCATGTACACATTCGTGCAGACCACCATCTACAACATTGATGTAGGTGTTTTTCATGAAACTCCTAGAGTCAAAGACCTTAGGGCTAAGCTCCTCAACTGATGTTAAGATGCTTTGGTTGCAAGTCCACTTTCATCACCATTCAACAGTTGGTCCGTCATGTCAAGCTTTCACATGCATTTTATCCTGGTAAGAAGTTTCAATTGTTGTGTGACCAGAATGGATGCCACCAGAGATTTTGCACTTTTTCAGGCTTCAGGAAACATCTCCATAGCAAAAATAGTGCTGATAGTGATGAGGCTTAAAGAGCAAATGTTCAAATGCTCACCTATGACCAATATATTTTGTGGGTTGGTTGAGGTTGCTACTGATTAGATGTTATCTAAGTAAAACACATTTTTGAAAATAAATGCATGTTTTCAAGAATCTAATGTGTACTTTTAATTCCTTAAGTGTTAATGATTCACCCCAACATAGTTTGTTTGGTGTACACCAGCTAAACAGTGCTGCAACAGTGTTAGAAATGACCATGGAATACATTTTCTCTCTCAAAGTGTTGAATAATCAGCTCTAAAAAGTGATACTAAAACACTGTCCAAGAGTACATTTTTATATCTGAGGGTTCTAGGTTTGCACTGTACGTGTTGGAAAGCACTCAAACAGTGTCAAAAAGTACCAGTTATAGAGGATATTTTGACTCCAAAAGTGTTCAAATCTAACTCTTTATTTGGAGTAAATATTTTAATCTTTTGACTGTTCGGAGAACACCTAACTCTTGGACCTATATATACACCGAAACTGGTGTTAAATGTACTCTTATAGAGTACAATATACACTGTGATTTTTGCTGTGCACCCTCTCCATCTGCAGCTGGAAGGACAGCAGAGCTCATTCTTCAACAGACTGTTCCAGCTCCACTGTCACAAGGACAGGTACAGGAGAACATTCCTGCCCACTGCAATAACATTCTATAACAATTCAAATCAGGCTGAAAGATGACTCTCTGCTCTGTAGCCTCTGTGTGAACTGTATTTAAAACATTACATACTGTACATTCTATACTTATTCTAATAATATTCCACACCTCTCACATTTATTGTAAATATTACATCCTGCTTTATATTTTGTTTTTTTTTACATTTTGTATTTTGTTAACATTTTTTGTACATTTTTTGTCAAAAATGTATATATTTTTAAATTTAAAATGTTTGTATTGTAACTATATTGTACGGAACCCGTAAAGGGACATGGGGAAATAAAAAAACATTAAAATGTTTCTCGTGCTCACGCGAAAGTTTTGCGTGATCACGAGAAAGTATTTTGTCAGGGTGTTGCGGATTGTGTTTCTTTATGTATGACAGTATGATAGTTCAAGAATTAGTCAAGCTGTATTTTGGATGGACTTTCATCTCCCTCCAAAGATTTTCTATTGGGTTCAGGTCTGGAGACTGGTTAGGCCACTCCAGGACCTTGAGATGCTTCTTACGGAGCCACTCCTTAGTTGCCCTGGCTCTGTGTTTTGGGTCGTTGTCATGCTGAAAGACCCAGCCACGACCCATCTTCAATGCTCTTACTTATGGAAGGAGATTGTTGGCCAAGATCTCACGATACATGGCCCCATCCTCCCCTCAATACGGGGCAGTCGTCCTGTCCCGTTTGCAGAAAAGCATCCCCAAAGAATGATGTTTCCACCTCAATGCTTCACGGTTGGGATGGTGTTCTTGGGGTTGTACTCATCCTTCTTCTTCCTCCAAACACGACGAGTGGAGTTTAGACCAAAAAGCTCTATTTTTGTCTCATCAGACCACATGACCTTCTCCAATTCCTCCTCTGGATCATCCAGATGGTCATTGGCAAACTTCAGACGGGCCAGGACATGCGCTGGCTTGAGCAAGGGGACCTTGCGTGCACTGCAGGATTTTAATCCATGACGGCGTAGTGTGTTACTAATGGTTTTCTTTGAGACTGTGGTCCCAGCTCTCTTCAGGTCATTGACCAGGTCCTGCCGTGTAGTTCAGGGCTGATCCCTCACCTTCCTCATGATCATTGATGCCCCACGAGGTGAGATCTTGCATGGAGCCCCAGACTGAGGGAGATTGACCGTCATCTTGAACTTCTTCCATTTTCTAATAATTGCGCCAACAGTTGTTGCCTTCTCACCACGCTGCTTGCCTATTGTCCTGTAGCCCATCCCAGCCTTATGCAGGTCTACAATTTTATCCCTGATGTCCTTACACAGCTCTCTGGTCTTGGCCATTGTGGAGAGGTTGGAGTCTGTTTGATTGAGTGTGTGGACAGGTCTCTTTTATACAGGTAACGAGTTCAAACAGGTGCAGTTAATACAAGTAATGAGTGGAGAACAGGAGGGCTTCTTAAAGAAACACTAACAGGTCTGTGAGAGCCGGAATTCTTACTGGTTGGTAGGTGATCAAATACTTATGTCATGCAATAAAATGCAAATGAATTATTTAAAAATCATACACTGAGATTTTCTGGATTTTTGTTTTAGATTCCGTCACTCACAGTTGAAGAGTACCTATGATAAAAATTACAGACTTCTACATGCTTTGTAAGTGGGAAAACCTGCAAAATCGGCAGTGTATCAAATACTTGTTCTCCCCACTGTAGTTACTTTACTTGCAAGTCGTCACCGTTATGTTGTGTCTCAAAGACATTTAAAACGAATTCTGAAGTTGTGTGGTCTTTCTCGGCGCAAGAACTACACCACTTTAGATCGCGTAGTTGAGTTAATTGAGGAACAGTTAAAAACACCTGGCCAGCTCTGTGGGTATAAGTGGATGTACAGAAAATGCATGGAGAATGGATTGCACGTCAAGAAAGAACAGATCCGATTAATTCTGAAAGAACTTGACCCACGGGGTGTTGAACTCAGAGGACTAAGACGTCTCCATCGCCGAAGGTATTTTGCAAAAGGGCCCAATTATATTTGGCACTTCAACTCCTATGACAAACTGAAAAATTTCAGTATCTGTATAAACGGCTGCATTGACGGGTTTTCCCGTAACATTATCTGGATGAATGCATTCACTACCAGCAGTGATCCAAAAATCATTGGAGGCTACTACATAGAGGCGGTCAAGAGATCAGGTGGCTGTCCAAGGATTACCAGAGCCGACCGGGGCACAGAGAATGTTAAAATCAGAGACTTTCAGCGTTTTCTCCGTCGCAACATTCACAACGGCTCTGGTATTGACAGCTACATCGACGGGGCAAGCACAGCAAATCAGCGAATAGAGAGTTGGTGGGGCTTCCTCAGAAGGGAATCAATGGAATTCTACATTTCTCTGTTCACTGATCTGAAGGACCGTGGTTTGTTCGATGGTACTTATTTGGACAGAAGTCTAATTCAGTTCTGCTTCATGGGTATCATTCAGGTAAGCTACAAATGTGCCACAGGCTATTGTGTTAAACATTCTATCATCTTAAACTTTCCAATGAGCAGGCACTGCATGGCGGTGAAAAAGGCCTACTGTATGGCACTCAAGTGTCTCATCCATGTGGTGTCCATACAGGGATAATTCCAATAATTCATAATGAAAAGTGAAGATGGCTCTAACAGCGTTTTTTTTAGCATGGTCTGCGGTGCTTTTCCACGTCAGCTGAGCTACGAGGCTGTCCATGGTGCTGACATGGCAAATGCAGCGCAACCAACTCTGATGTTCGATGTTTTGTTTATTTCCAATAATTAACTTCATCAACAACTTCAACATTTAACGTGATTAGTTTCAAATAATTTCAGAATGTATGTAAGGCCCATGAGAATAATGAATTCTATTTTTCTAGGAAGAATTAGATGAGACCACCAAAGTGTGGGATTCACATGTCATCAGACCATCGAAGAATGACGGGGTACCCAGTGGTCGACCCCGAATCATGTACATGTTCCCAGAACTCTACCGAAGTGAAGACTGCCTTTCCCCAGTGGACAGAGCTGATGGACAGTTATGTCAGAGTAACTGCACATTTCGACCAGCAGTGCCATGTGACACAGACATCTACAACATCTGCAACGTTCTGATGGTTGAGTCACAGCTGCATCTTCCAGCTGATGCTTATCAAGCAGTGGATTTGTACCTGCATTTGAAGAATGAGATAAGATCTGCGCTCTAATGTGAGATGTAACTACATTTGATGTGGTACAGGACAGGAGCATTGTCATTGATGTTTTACTTTGACTTTAAATCTGTAATGAACAGGAAACAAACAAAACCACAATAAAGAAAAGAAGAACAAGCAATCTTTATTGAACAAAATAGAACAATATTATGCTCTTGACAGAACAGTACCAACATGCAAATATTTGTATATGCAATCATTTGTATAAGTAGGCTACACGGACCGACCTTTCTGACTTGTCAAAATTATTAAACTAGACCTGTCTTTTGGACTTAAGCAAAATTCCAAACTCAGAGTGCTGGCACATATCACAGCAAAATAAATGTTACGATAACAAAATAAAACAAAAATCAAAACAGTTCATCTGATTTAAGTTCCTCTCCTTGTAGTAGCCAGCACTGTTGTCTTAGTTGTAATACATGAATGAACCAATATGATCACCGACCTTTCTGACTAAACTTAAACTGTCTGTTACTGTAAATATACAAAGTGGATTCCTAACTCATATTAGGCCTACATCAAAAACATTTAGAGAAAGGAGATAAAACCAAAAACGGTCAAAACTGAAATGTGTTCATTTTAAGTGTACAACAGTCTCATCAGATAATTCATCTGACTGATCTCAGCTCTCTACATCACTTCTCCGTACATTGTTTTCTTGGTTGTGTAATACATTTATGAACAAAAGAAGTGTTTTGAATGTAAATAAATGTAAATCTGTAGAAATAGTTTGTTTCAAAGAAATGGGGGTAACACTTTATTTTAAGGGGTCCCTGATACAATGAATCTACATCATTAAGTACAGTGTAACAACCTATGTACTAATATCATGTATTTAAATTGTACCTAACCCCTAACCTTCCACAATGTATGTACAATGTAAATGCGTGGCATTACATATTAGTAGTCACACTCTACTTGATGGTGTTGATACATTGTATCAGGGACCCCTTAAAACTTTAGTTTTACCCAAATTGGTAAAACTTTATTTTACAATGATCAAATGTATCTAAATCACTAAGTGCAGTGTAACAAACTGTGTACTAATACCATGCATTTACAGTGTACATAGGGTAAGGGTCAGTGGTTACATACATGATATTACATATTGTTACACAGTTTATTACACTTCATGGTGTAGATACACTGTATTTGGGACCCCATAAAATAAAATGTTACCGACAAATGTCATAACAATATCTGTGGAAGATGGACATGTGTAAGTTCCCTTACATTCACGACACAATATCCATTGTAAAGCAGTCACCAGACAGGATATTGTCAAATTCTTTACGAAACTCAGGGTATGAGCTGTAGGTGCATGGTAACTCAAGAACCGCTCCACATGTGTGTGCTACAGGCCTGCGAGTTAAACCACACAATCTATTAAAAGTTACGTTGATTGTGTCTTTGCACAGCACAGTGGATCCTGTGCAGAAGCATAAGAACATCTCCAATGTTTTTTGGTCGATGCTTCTAACATACCGTAGCAGGTGGTTAAGAGCGGTCTGCTCTTGAGGATTTAGACTTTCAGTTGATGGCTTTATCATCTGGGCCACTTTCTTGTTAGTTGGCCTCTTAGATTCGTAAAGCTCCATTATGCTCTCTTTGGTTATGAGTGCTGGCACAGCATTGAATACTGGAGTGGAAACAGTCAATTATGAACTTAGGCTCTTGAATCAGAGCTTTGTGCGCCATTGTTAAGATGGCAGCTTGTAAGTTGTCTTTAGAGGGCAGGCAGTGTGAGCCCATTCTTGAAAAGATCTCAAGTAAGTCCTCTTCAACAGTTTCATCAATGTTGCCCTGTAGTGCTTTTTCAAGCGATGCACGCTCATTCCCTGAAAGAAATCTGGAAAATTACATCATCAAGAATTCTTCATCCACCGAAATAACTCCTTGACAACAGGCTAGAACAAATGCTGGTGACAGTCTGATTGGCATGAATTTGTGGTCCAGGTATCCTTTCAACCACACTCTTCCAAGAGCTTGCCATTTCTTCTCGGAATAGTCTGGTTGCAGTCTGGGTACTCGTTCTTCTTCCCCCTCACACTGTTCCAAGAAATGTTCCCAGAACGCGGAGTATGCCTCTCTTGACACACCATCAATATCCACAGCTTTCTCATTTGTAAACTCCATTTTTAGATTAGCTTTCAGTACTTTTGGTTCCATGAAGATATTAAGGACATCATCGACTATGTTTACTCGTCTTACTTTCACAAGGAGAAATTCTTTTTCAGATGGGTCTGGAGCAGCTGGAAGACTGCTTGATGATTCAGGTCCGTCATTCAGTGTAGAGTGCTACAAGATTTTTAAAAAGGCAATTAGATGTGATTGTTTATTGATTCATCAATTAGTAAGTATAAAATGAATAAACATATGTGACAATCAATATATTAATCAGCATGAAAAGGTGTGATTAGGTACAGTAGATATTATAAATTACATAGATGTACTGCTTTTCTTTTGTTACATCACAATAAATAGAATATCTTTTAATTTGGAATATTTGCATGAAAAATCAATCTGAAGACATTGGCAATTTGTCACTGTATTTTGTACATTTTATAGACATTGTAATTATAAGAAAAACTCTTCAAATGGATCAATAATGGCTGTCATCCATGGCAGTAATGTTAGAGCTTAGTTTTAAACTATACCTGCATACTGTTAAAGTCATGTGGATTCCAGGGAAGGGTGGAGTCTTGATTATCCCCATCATCACCAATAACGGGTTCAAAGTGTACTTCGAATTCCTCAAGAGATGCTTGGATTGCAAGGGCAAGATCTGCCTCATCATTTAACGAGTGGTTTGCATCTTGATTTGACTCAGCCATTAAACATTCATCTTCAGATCCATGGCTGCTTGTTGATTGGCAAGTATCGGCAGATGGTGGATGCAGAACCTCTGTGTTACTCATCATAGGAGTTGCTTGTCTTGATTGGCTGATTGGTTCTCATGTCTGTTGATAATTCAGTTAAAAAACATACAAAAAAATTTGCAATTATTACCTTATCTTTGATTTTGCATCATCTGATCCAAGCAGTCATGTGTACTATGACATTCACACCTTGCACCTGAGCAGGTTTGTTATGGTATATGCATTGAGTTAATGTGGCATTGAATTGAAAACCATTGGCCCATTTCCATTAGCTGCAGTCAAAATTTAAGATCGAATTACATTGGTTTTTTTTGCAATGAAATCATGATTTCTCCATCTCTCTGTCCTCATAGATTTCACCTGTGATTTATTCTAAAAATAGCTGCTGTGTCATGCAGATGTAACTTAAATGTCACTACAGGAAACTATAACTTTCAATAAATATGTTTTTGTTAGAATGTTGAAAAGTAATTTTTGAACATTACTTCACAAATGAATCTCCATACAACACAAGTTCTATCACAGACTGGGTCCACGAAATGGGGCTTACGTTTTCATGTTTTTCCTCCATTGAACCACTGGGTGCTGCACCTAAATCGGCGGAACTCTCTGGATGATCCACTTGATAATCAGTTGTAGTCCTCCAGTGATGACTTCTCCTGGTTTTGTTCCTCAAGGATCGTCTCAGCCTTGTCCTAGTCTATAAAGAAATCAGATGATATTTTGGACATATACATGGAATACACAGATATAGCCTACCTATATACCGGCTGATTTGTTTAATTTTAGGCCGCGGCGTTCTGCATAACTGTCCGCAGGTGTTGCTTATAGGCCTACCACATTACGCCAAGAGGTTGTGCCAGAAGCACGTTTAAATTAAATTGAAGGTAGCAGGGCAATAGCGGCCTATAGGCTACATAGTTGTTGTTCAAAACCGAAGGCCTACACTAACACGAAAAGGATAATCTTTTTACATTTTTGGGTTTCAGTGGTTGAGATAGGCCTATTATCTTAAATACTCACAAAGTTAAAACGAGTCAAAATTCTATTTGGTTAAAACTAAAATGCTGACATTTCCCCTTACGTTATTGTTTTCTGATTTTTGTTTCAGGGTCGGAAATCCATTGAATTGAAGGTGCTTGCACCAGAAAGATAGAAATATTACACTATAGTGACAGTCTATTGTTTACTTTATATAAGTTAACATTCATTCTCACCTTATCTGCTTTTAGTTAGTTTATTACCCGGTCAGGTATATCTCTTGACTTCATGTACACGTATATGTCTTCTGCCATGGTTAGCACATCTGATGGCTACTTGTTTTCGAAATACTTTCTCTTTCTCGTGAGCAAGGGAAACTTTCGCGTGAGCACGAGAAACATTTAACTTTTTTTTATTTCCCCATGTCCCTTTACGGGTTCCGTAATATTGCCTTGTTTTTATGCTGCTGCAAAATAAAAATGTCCCAAATTGGGATCAATAAAGAAATTCTATTCTATTATTAATTGAAATATCACTTTTTTATTGTAACTTTGTTGTATTTATTTGTATTCCTTCTTTTGGGGATTATCTATGTGTTTGTGTAATGTCTTTTGCTGAAAAAAAATGCCAGCAGGTGAGTTTGTTGTTGTTTCTGGTGAAAAATGTTAACTAATATTCAGTAGTAATATTCCCATTTAGACGGAATATATGATTTGTCCATTTTACTGTCATTTGACTTTACTCTCTCATTGAATTACTATTGCTGGGCCCTTCACACTCCCACAGACACTGAATATGCAGGTTTGAATGGTTTATTTCTTCAATAAAACAAGTTATTTAGGTATAACTATTGAAATATATTATTTTGTAAAATAATATGTGGGATTTATGTTGAGTATCGCAGCAAAGGGAATTGTTTAAAAGTGATGCTCGAGTGAAAGAGGACATCCCAACTCATACCTGAGGACTCCTCTGTCTCCTCCTCGCGTCTTACGGGGGCGGAGCTAAGACGCGTGTGAGGGAAAGGAAGAGGCCAAATAAGGAATTGGGATGAACATAAAGATTCGCTTCTTGACGTTTTCATATAATTCTCTCTGGCACACACACACACACACACACACACACACACACACTTTGTAGAGCAAACCTGACACCTACTGGAATCATCTGGCACTAATGACTGGCTTTGAGCATGATTATTCTCTTAACTTCTTATAACGTTTCTTACCGTGAACACAAAGTCAAATGAACAAAAGACTATTTAATTTGCACTATTTAGAAATGATTATGCACAATATGAGCGTGTGTGCCACAGAAACACTGTTGATGGAAATGCTGATGTCAGATCCTGCTGCAGCCATGCTTCCTTTCAACGGGAGGTTTGTTAATGACTTCAAAAAAAGTTTTTGTCAATTATATTTTCTCCCCAACACTGTTCTGTTTGGCGCTTTGATTTTACAGCAAACAACGGAAAAATGGAAACAGCGCAGCCTCCTCCGGTCTCAAGGGCAAAGAGGGGGAGGGTGGTGGTGGGAGAGGGCGGGGGGGGACTTGGTCGGTAAAAGAGTGAGTGCATCTGTCTGCATGGTGACGTCATCCCGCCCGAACCTCTGAAGCCTTCTCCTGTGCGTAATCCACCGTCTGCACTGTGCACGAGGATGGATCCAACGCTCGGACTCCATTTACAGTCTGCCTCCAACAGGAAGACATTTAACAGATCACTCCCATCCGCACCGTGGAGGAAGAGGGGGATCACACTGAGAGATTGCACACCGTCGACACTTTCTTTTTACATCATAGGCTAAAGATGAACGGAAGGATCGGCAGAGAGGAGGAGGTGGGGGAGCTGCGGGATGGATCCTGGAGGGGAGGATGCGACACGGAGAGCCGCAGCTGGTGATTCTATGCAAAGCTTCATCTTTAGGATCCATTCTGCTTATTTTAACTATATCTGTTGCTGAGAGGCTGCCTCAGTGTGTGGAACAGGCTGCTGTAGGTTTCAACAGATAGCAATTGGAAATATGGATATGTAGAATTCTTTCCTTGCTCCTTTTCCTTTCAAGTGCTTATTTTGTGTTATTATTGTTGGACAGAAAATGGTTGTTGAGGCTAATGCTGCACGGCCTACATACTGTCATCATGCCCTTCGAATAACGTCAGGGTTACAGGAGACACATCCCCTACAGAACAGGAAGGGACATTTTGTTTGCTGGCGTATATATACTGAGTTTATTGTGACCATAGGCTTAATTTATTGTAAATATTTGATCATCACTACTATATCCCAATGTGTCTGTAGCAGTATGGTGTGTTGACAGTATTGTGGTGCCTTTAGTTTTTTTTTATTTTTTTTTTTAGAGTTTAATCAAACCTTTACATTTCTATTTCACCATTTTTTGAGAATAGGTCACCATTTGGCATGAGACAAGATGAAGGGATTCATCTGCATATATTTTTGAGCCATTTTTGCACACTGTTGAAGTCACCTTTCTAGCAGGATCAGCTGATGGAGATGCTCAGGCTTCCATCTGCTCACACTCTGATAAGGCTCCATCAAATCCCGTCTTAGCCTCATTTAGATCCGGCAGCCTGTTCCGCTCTGTAATGGCTGCCTGCTGGATGTGTCCTTGACATGTCATGAAACAGAGAGATTGAATATGATCTGTATCTGTGCATGACATAACCTTGGAATACTGTCTGTTAGTGTAAACAGCTGATCAGCAAGTATCTGGTTACCTCTAAATATAATCATCAAGGAAGTCTGTTTTGAAATCACAAAAAGGGTTTACATTTTGTCACTTTTTACAAATGTATAAATATTGTGTTAGTTATCTGGCGTTTCCGGGTGATACTGAGACGGCAGTGACAGAACTACATAATTATAAAATACATAGCTGCAGCATACTTGAAACACAAAAAACACATGTTGGAAATGTACGGTTTTACACTATTCAAGTGAAAGTTGAAAGTATTCAGAGCAATATTCACAGTGTGCAGGAATAAACACATATATGGTAGGTTTACCTCTTTAAACCTCAAGGTTATTGTCCCTGTGTCTCTGGGCATCCTCTCTCAGTGTTCACAGTGGACCTTGATTTAAAATCAGTCAATTAAGGCACGCGGTGAATGCCAAGAGAGGAGGCTGCTGCTCCAGGATGGATGGGGAGGAGAATGTCATCACCTTTGTATGCATATCTCTCTCTCTCTCTCTCTCTCTCTCTCTCTCTCTCTCTCTCTCTCTCTCTCTCTCTCTCTCTCTCTCTCTCTCTCTCTCTCTCTCTTTATATATATATATATATATATATGTGTGTGTGTGCTGTACATATAAATATACAGTCAAGATTTCAAATCATTTATATTATTGTTTATTATATTGCTTTCTAATTTCCTGTCGTCTGAGAGACCTCACTGCTCTATTGTAATAATAGTATGTTATTATATCATATTGTCAATATTATTGATGTATTTATATAATAGCTGAATAAATCTGATTTAAAAGAAACATCCCAGGGTGATTTGTGTGAACTAAAGGTAAGAAGGAGCACAACATGGGAATATGCATTTGGGTTTTAGATTACTGACAAGAAGACTGCAGGGTATTTTGAGAAAGGAAAGTGCCGCAGCCCAGGGGTGAAAAGTCCAAACAGAAACAACCTTAGTAGGATGGCAGCATCATCAAACCTCAGAACTGTCACTCAGACCAGAACCGGCCTGGGGAAGATGAACCTGGTAGACCATGTAGCTTTGCATCATCTGGCTGTTTAGCGATTAGCTGTTAACATGATGACCGTCCATACACCCCCACTCCCAACACCTGATTTTCTGTGAATGCAATCATATTGTCTTACAAACTGAAAGAGTGGAGATCACCCAAAACAAGAGGCTCTTGTGTTGCATTGTGGGAAATGTGGCATCCATTGTTTTTTTGACCCGTAAGAGGTACTTAAAGTCAGGATCTCCCAGTGCTGATGCTTCAATTTTGAACAGTCTTCTTTTACATTTTTTTTTGTCATTACAGAAAACCTCTCCTATTGTGTCCGAATGGTACTGCCATTTTTGGTCAAGGGGTAAAATGTTATGTAATAAAATAAATGTAATTAATGCTGTGTGGTAGATTCACTTTGTAATACAACAGATACAGTTGTTGAAGTTCTAGCTAAACTGAGGTTCTTTATTGAAGTCAAAGGTCACAACAACACAGTTATTTCAGATTCAGCTAATGAAATCCCTGCGGTTTCTCATGAGGCTCCAGACCTGGGGGCTGAATGGTGCAATGGTCATTATTATAAACACTCAGTGGCCACTTTATTGAGCTCACTAAAACTAGTGCATTCTGATACAGTCCTGAAGGTCACAATGGTTTGGAGAGGTTGAGGATTATCTGAGAATGTCGTTTGTGGTGCAATAATTGTATTTATTTACCCTACGCTTACTGATGTAAAAAGATAATATAATATACAATTTTAATGCGGGTGAGTGGTTTGATCCCCAGCCTAGATAACATGTCATGTCCTAAGACAAAATACTTAAACCCAATAGCATGTCTACAGTATTGTGTATGCTAAATTAAGCAGTTAGCATACACAATTGAAGAATTGAAGAGACCGAAAAACATCTATAACAGAATAACGATTAGACCTATGTTTGCCAGGTGAGCAAAAACAACTCCAAATAAATAAGCAACTAGGCTTTTCATGCTAAAAGTTTGTCATATCAACTGAGAGTCAATGATTAAACTAGTTTGTGCAGCCCCCGGTGGCAGGTTAAATTATAACTCAATAATGTTTTTACACTTTATATTCTGTCTAGCATCATCAAACAGCTTAAAATTTAACATATTTAAGTTGTAAGTGCATACTTCTCATTTTTGAAGAGGAATTATAGTCATGAATTTTACACCACTGTTGATTTCACCTGTTTGGGCTGATGAGGATTGTTTCGGCGAGTCATAGAAAATAACAGGAGTAGTACGGATATTTTCAAATTCATCTGTAGCAGGATGGGCATTGCTATGTGTGCTGTTGCCATTGCCTTAAGTGCATTGGACTAACTGTTACAAATCACAAACTCTGAGGTTGAGTAAAAGTTAACAACTCAACGGCAGTGCAGAGTGGAGCCCCCCCAACTGTGTCCAGAGGGCCCCCCAGGGCCTTCTTAACCAAAATCGGTTCAGTCTCTTCCTGACACCTAGATCAGATTTTAAATATTGTTCGATTTAAAATCTCACTGTCTGTTTCCTGGATGTTCACTGGTGTGGTGGGAGAAAGATGGTGCCTCCTGGAGTCCACCACAAGCTCCTTGGTCTTCCCTGTTTTAGGCCTGAGGTGTTTTTTCTGGCTCCAAGTAAAGTCCTGTGTTAGTTTCTTGTGCTCCGTACACCCTGTACTACTGTAGACTGTATTTGTCATTCAAAAAGGGTTGTTTCCAGACCAATCTTAACACCTGTCTTTCTAACCTCTTATCTTCATTCTAGACTGCCGTTCCCTTCTGAAACTACCTGTGTATTAAAATGATCAGATGAGCTGCAGATAAAAAGTTAAAAATAGCCTAACCAGTTTTTCTTCTTTTCACTTCAGCAGCGCTGGCTCTCAGCCCCAAAAACTGGTTAAACTTGGTAACCAGGTATCTTCTCTGCAAACATAAAGAACCGACTTAGTGCTGTACGTTGGCTGGGTGAGATTATCCTGAGTAATAACAGTTCATGGCGAGTAAAGTGTAGACAGGGTTACAGAAGTAGCAGTTCTTGGAGCAAAATGGCTTTTTCCTTCAGTCTGCTCCCGTGCGCTGTTCGCTTAGGGTTAACAACCAATCAGAGGGACACATTTGGCTCTGCCACCGATTCAAAATGTCTAATCAGTGATTGAGCATGTCGGCAAAAGTAATTGGCAAAAACTAGCAAACACATGCTTGCCAACGTCTCCAAATAACTCAACGGCCAATAATTGGCTTGGTGTGTCAGGGCCCTGAGATATTTGACATGTGGTATGTTCCAGTGCTGATGCTAACAAAGCTTGTGAGTAAAGTATAACAACATTAGTATCACATGGTATCTCTGTGTAGTAAGAAATCAGGATTCTTAGATGCCATTTAGTGTGAAATAAAATGGGAAAACTGTTTATTTTGACGGTATGTGCCCAGCTTTACTCAGGTACAAATTCAAAGGAAGAGGTGATCATGGTTCTGCTAACACTTCTTTTAGTCAGCTGAATGAGTTTCAAAGGATGAAACTCATTCTTTCCAGGGGAGTCCTCTGGACACTGTGGAGGTGGTGGTAGACAGGAAAATGGCAGCCAAGCTGTACTCCCCACTGGACAACGTGTCCCACCCCCTCCAGCACACCCTGTTGGCACTTTGCAGCTCCTTCATTGACAGGCTGCTGCACCCTCGCTGTCTCACAGAGAGAAACCGCAGGTCCTTCCTTCCTGCAGCGGTCAGGCTGTACAGCCATCATTGTCCCTGGTAGACCCCATAAACACAAATAATAACAAAGACTAAAACACTATATGTCACACACTATATACTATATATATTTACAGTATATATACCGTAAATAGCTGTGCAATATACACTTCCACCTTTAATACTTTCAACTGGCTGCTATATTTATTTTAAAAACTGTTACTGTGTATTTGTAAATTGTGTAATATGTACTTTTATCTTATGTGTTATAGATGCTTCTTAATTACTACTAAGCTAGCTTTGGTTCTTTACTGCAGTAACAAATGTAAATGTCCCTTCTGTGGGATGAATAAAGCTGATTCTGATTCTAAACAGCCTTGTTAAAAGTGGAGCTGGCCTAATCTGACCTTGGCTGTTAATCCTCAGTAATGATTGCTCTACATTTCATCCTGCTGGCTCTCTGGATGTTTCCACAGCCAGGGAATCGTGTCAACCATAGTCAGATTTTCATAGTTGTGTTGTGTTAAAACAGTTATTGTGTGTGTTTCATCATTCAACCTGATTCATCCAGTGAAAGCCAGCAGTATGTTTTGATTATCTTTACATAAATGTAATTGTAATTAATTTACATTTATTCATACATCATCAAAAATATTTATTTTCAGAAAATAATACAGGTGTTTTTAGTTCAGGTTTTCTTCGATAAATACAGATACAAAAAGAAAAACATGAACTTTGAAACTCCTGGTGCAGTGAAGTCAATAAAAAAATCTGGAAAAAAAGTCAATTCAGCTGGAACCACAGGGTTAACAACAGAGTTATAACAGGGGAACAGCTTAAGGGAAATAACATGTTTTAATCAATCTTTAGTTTGGGATGCAATGTATGTTTTAAGCACTAGAGGAAGCTGTAACTGTGATTATGAAGAGAAGAGATTGAAATATATGTATTTTGAACTCAACATCTTTAAATGTCCATACTTTCGACTCATAGATAGTATCGTTAGTATGTAGCCAGAAAGAATCAATAACAACAAGCGAATAACAGATGTTTCAACTCTTCAGGGCTCTCCTCTAGACATAAAGCATTCCTCCATGCCTGATAGAAGTGTTTAGTAATTTTATTTATAATCTTTTTTGAGTCTTTGTATACATTCATCACAGTATCATTATGTTAATTGTTTCATTTACTGTATTACTGGATCTTGTGACCACATTTTCACCAAAGTGGGGGTCTGGGCTTTGAACCGTAGTGTGAACTTCCCCCTTCCCTGAAAAAACATCTCAAAGTACGTCATCGGTTCACAAAGGCATGGGTGGCTGGCGACGTCACACGTGACATTCACGTATCATCGGAATATATAGGAGGACAAGGTTTGTTCTCGAAGTAAATTTTGGGAGGGTTTAAAATAAATACTTTTGAAGAGACATAATTAAATATGTTCACAGAGATACAACACTAAGTAGTATTTTATAAATGCCAAAGGGTTGCTCTCGGGAGCAAAAAGCATCATTATTATTAATGTTAAAATTCAAAATGGCATTTTCTCTATTTTCTCTACTAGTTAAGTTTAAAAATTCCAGCCAAAGCACAAACATAACCCACCACAGTAAAATTAACAATGAAAACCCTCTGCGGATGAACCACGGGAACAGTGCTGGGAGTAAAAATCGCATGATGACAGACCCTGAATGGAACATCAACGCATGTTCCTCCCGTTCCACACCCATTGCATGTTCCCTGTCAAGTTATAAGCGAACTAGATAACCGTCCGACCTTTCATTAAGCAAAAGTGGGCCACACCTTTCTTCATCCATTAAAGACATGTTCATGTGCGCTCAATATTGTGTTGGTTTAATATTTACAACTGTACATGAATGCAGCGGGAGACAGGAGGTGGAGAGAGGCTGAGCAGAGAGAGAGAGAGAGAGAGAGAGAGAGAGAGAGAGAGAGAGAGAGAGAGAGAGAGAGAGAGAGAGAGAGAGAGAGAGAGAGAGAGAGAGAGAGAGAGAGAGCGAGCGAGCGAGCGAGCCAGCCAGTCAGCCAGCGACAGGCAGCTCGCACCACACAGCAGCGTGTTTATCAGAAACCAGTCGCTATTCTGCGATACTGGCTCAACAGATAAAAGCACATCTAAGCGTTTCTTTTAGCTAAGATGTGACTCCGCCAGCACTGCGTCGACTGTGTCACAAACGGAAGAGATGCGCCCCGGTAGCTAGCTAGGATACCGCGAGGACAAACAGGGCTGCTGTGAGGCTGAGGCTGTGACTGCAGTCTTCAATGACAGTGTCTGTGTTACCGTCGATGAACCAGCTCTGTGAACCTCCCGCTGCTAAATCACCCACCGGTCCTGGTTACTATACAAGCAGAGGAGGGTTACTGAGCAAACTGTCAACATGAAGTTCACGGAGCATCTCTCGGCTCACATCACCCCGGAGTGGAGGAAGCAGTACATTCAGTATGAGGTGAGAACCTGCTCTGCAGCCAGCAGCTAGCTCACAGGCTAACTGATGTCTTATCCATTTATACCCGTATTTTCTGTTGACAACTATGCGAGTACACTTGGAGGTATCTGCATTATATATCATACCCCTGTCTTTATACAACAGGAAGGGAGGAACTGCTTAAATGATAACAACCGCAAACCAACAGCAGGCAGTTGTTAGCTAACGTTAGCTAGCAGACAGGGCGAGAGGCTCTGTTGTTGCTCTGCAGACTGCTCACATCCAGCTGATATGACCCGGCCTGCAGAGACCCGTGTTTCTGCCCTCTACCGATAAGCTACTTGGAATGAGTTGGAATGTGTTTTGGAGACAATAGCCATTCGGCTGGCTCATCATTATTGAGCTAACGTTAGTTAGTTATTTGAGCCTGTTAACCACCCTGTCTGTTTCCCAAATTGCTGAGCCAGCTCACAAGTCTGCTGGTGTTCTGTCATCAGCCTGCACAGGATGCTGATAGCTCAATCTACAACCTCTGACCCACTCAAGACATTCACGTTTGCAATTCAATTATTTATGTTGCCTTAATTCATATACAGGGCTGCCAGTAAACGTATTCTTTATAATTTTATGCCATTATATTGTAACATCTTATTCCAAGCAAACATTATAAGGTTGTTTATTTGGAACTCGGTATTTTTAAACAGCAGGAACATAGCACTCATTCTAAGAGAATGCTAGTTCACGTCATATTGAGCTATATATAGCCATAAATGCAATTGAAAGCGGTTACCCAGTTGTTCTGTGTGCTGGACACATTTCATTACCAGTAATCAATTTGTAACCCAGTGAAAGATACACACAAGTGAAAGATACACAGAGTTACACAAGTCAGTAAAAACAATGCCTCATGCTTATTAGGTTGAACTGTGACACAAACTCCATCCATTTTGAATAATAGGTGTTAACTGTACATGTCTATTGGTTATAGTGTAATTACATTTGGTGCCAGCATAATTTCTGCCATTTGTAGTGACATCTTGAAATTGAGATGATTGAGACTGCTGCGCAGACTGTAATCTGTCCATACAAACATGTATGTTGTATGTTGCAGCTAAAACACCTGCATTTCCCTACAGGCATCAATAAAAGTTTATTATGTCTCCTTTTTGGAGTATGTTCGATTTTTCTCATAGTAGGACTAGTTTCGTTAAACCCCCTTTAACGAAACTAGTTTCGTTAAACCCCCTTTAACGAAACTAGTCCTACTACGAGAAAAATCGAACATACTTATTATGCTTTTTGGGTTTTCCCTCCCCTGTAGTCTGTTCTATGGTGTTTTTGTGCATGTACAGTAAATGGTCTGCAAAGGCTAAAATCCCTGTGGTCCCGCAAGAGGGAGTTTCCCTCCCACATACTCCCCCCAACCCCCCAAAAAGGACAAAGGAAAACTGTACAACTTCACATCTAAGCTGAAGCAACTATGAAACATTTGGTCTTTTTCGCTAAAGAAATTAAATTATTATCAAGATAACTGCTTTCAACAAATTATTGCGTAATAACTTAAGCCAAAAGAGATCTGGACCTACCAAATGTAAGGACTGTATCATCATTGACTTTGATCAGAAACTAAACTATACCTCAAACCCAATCAATGCCAATCAATGAATGAATTACTGTTGTGGACCATCAAGCATGGCTCGTGAAGAAACACTTTTTGTAGATCTAGCATTTTCATTTCTTCATTAGTGATACTATGATTTTATATTAACTGTAGAGTTGCCTTTTATGGTTCCAAAGCATCAGACAATGCAGCATTGTATTTTTGTCTCCTACATTTTAATTTGTTACAGCTCATGCCAATATGTATCTATACCAATCAGCTATAACAGGCCTGCAGCCATCCCTCTGTTGACCTGTAGCATCTGAAGTGTTCTCAGCAGTCATGGCCTTGCTCTGCTTAGAGCTCCAGCTCAGTGTGACTTGTGAAAACCTGCCACGTTCTATATATGTTCTCTCTGTCTATGTATATATATATATGAGTTAGATAATTAGATAGTTTAGATCAGGGGAGCCCACACCTTTTTGGGCTTGTGAGCTACTTTTGAAATGACCAGACCATGACTAGACATGGGGAGTTTAGTTTTGTCAACAAATGTCCGAAAAATGTCTTCGCTCCGAGTGTGTTCCTTCATTGGGAGAATTGTCAGTAGTTCCTCTTTCACCCCATGTCTGTGAACACCAGCCTGAAAAACACACCGAAAGTAATCTTCCTCCCATTCTGTGTGGAAGTGATATGTTTTTTGCTTTTTGCTCGGTCCCGCACTTATTTTGTTGTAGCTTTGTCTCTTTAACTTTATTTGAGTTTTCGCGGACTGATTTTCTATCGCTTTGCATTCTGGGTTAAAAGACTGGAAAGCAATAGGTCGCTTTTTCTGTCAATCAAGTAACTCCTGAATTAAGTGGCAGGCAGACCAAGGGAGGAGGGATCAAAACCTGTTTCGTTTTTTTAACAGGGCTGGATTTTTTTTATTTAGGAATGACTCACGATCTACCAGCATTGCCCTTGCGGTCTACTGGTCGACCGCTATCGACGTACTGGGCACCTCTGATTTAGATGATTTATTCATGCATTAGAATAAGGCAGAACTTAGCTTTGTGGCTCCAAATCAGGAGCAATCAATCATCTGCTTTGCACTTCTGACACATTGTTTTAGTTATGCGTTCCTTTTACTGCACCATCACATCAAGCTTTGAGCCAAAAGTCCTTTTTGGAGTCACTAATGAGTGTTAGATCTTCAGCAGTGCTATTCAGTGTAAATGAGCCTACCACCTTAAAAATGTACCCAAGTTTAGCTCCGCTCCAGAGGTCCAAATCAGAATGAACTTTTGTTATGACCAAACCAAATAGTAGGGATGCACCGTTTGAAAAAATGTCTGCCGATGCTAAGAATAACAATTTTGCTGATGGCCAATGTTTTACTATGTAAACTGTAGCCTAATAGTAGAATAATACAGCCTATCGCCTTTAAGACAGAGAGTGGGGGGATACATGTGTGCATGTGTAAGAGCGAGGTTGAGTGTGCCATGGTACGTTTCTGTGATGTCACCTCATTTACCGATGTGCCGATCGTGGTAAATAGGGCTAACATCGGCCAATGCCGATATCTCACCGATGTATCGGTGCATCCCTACCAAATAGCCTTTGGTGAATTGGAAACTTTTTGCTCTTTTCTTTGGCTTTTTTCCACTGTAGTTTGGAATCTAGTTTATTTTTGCTCTTGCAGTGTTAAGATGCAGGCCAGATGTAGCTTGTTGTTCCACCCAGCTGTAGATCTGGCCCTGAGCCCGTTTTTTTTTGGTCCTGTGAAGATGGGGGACCAAGGCCAGTGAAGTTTGCAGAGCCATGCTGACCAGGGCTTCTACATGCACTGCATGTTTTCCCATGGTAGCTGTGTGTGGGTCAGACACTTAGCAGAACCGTTAAGCAGAGTGTATCTGGCTGTTTTGATCTAATATTAGGGGTTTCCCTTGGGATTTTACAGGGCTTTAGTGCTTTGCAGCCATCAGGGTTTCTATCAATGCTGCGACTGTAAGTCAACTAATTAATGGTATTAATTCATCAGTTGTCAATTATTTTTCATGCAAATATGACCGAAAACAACATTTTGTCTCACTGTCATTGCTGATTAGATAATGCATTGCCCAGGGTCAAGATATTTGGTATTATATCAGCTGTTCTGTAGCAACCTTTGAAAGCCTGGTCCGCCTGGGCATACTTAGACCATCACTACTAACGGCCTCTTTGAAACAGCTAATAAACTGATGCCCCACGGGCCGATTGGCACTATCTCAGCAGTGTGAGAAAATCAGGGGGAGGCAATAAATCTATATACAGACATGGACAAAATTGTTGGTACCCTTCCGTTAAAGAAAGAAAAACCCACAATGGTCACTGAAATAACTTGAAACCTGACAAAAGTAATAATAAATCAAAATGTATTGAAAAATAACGAATGAAAATCAGACATTGCTTTTGAATTGGGGTTCAACAGAATCATTTAAAAAAACAAAATTATGAAACTGGCCTGGACAAAAATGATGGTACCCTTAGAAAAGACTGAAAATATTTTTTTTTGCTTTTTGCTCGGTCCCGCACTTATTTTGTTGTAGCTTTGTCTCTTTAACTTTATTTGAGTTTTCGCGGACTGATTTTCTATCGCTTTGCATTCTGGGTTAAAAGACTGGAAAGCAATAGGTCGTTTTTTTTGTCAATCAAGTAACTCCTGAATTAAGTGGCAGGCAGACCAAGGGAGGAGGGATCAAAACCTGTTTCGTTTTTTTAACAGAGCTGGATTTGTTTTATTTATGAATGACTCACGATCTACCAGCATTGCCCTTGCGGTCTACTGGTCAACCGCTATCGACGTACTGGGCACCTCTGATTTAGATGATTTATTCATGCATTAGAATAAGGCAGAACTTAGCTTTGTGGCTCCAAATCAGGAGCAATCAATCATCTGCTTTGCACTTCTGACACATTGTTTTAGTTATGCGTTCCTTTTACTGCACCATCACATCACAAAAATAACGAATGAAAATCAAATTGCTTTTGAATTGTAGTTCAACAGAATCATTTAAAAAAAACAAAATAATGAAACTGGCCTGGACAAAAATGATGGTACCCCTAGAAAGACTGAAAACAATTTGACCACAGGTCCTTCATGTTAAACTAAGGTGTGTCCTGTAATCAGCATCACAGGTGTCTTCAGACTTGTAATCAGTCAGTCTGCTGTTTAGTATCATGGTGTGTACCACTCTGAACATGGAGCACAGAAAGCTAAGGAGAGAGTTGTCTCAGGATATTAGAAAGAAAATTATAGACAAGCATGTTAAAGGTAAAGGCTGTAAGACCATTTCCAAGCAGCTTGATATGTGACTACAGTTGCACATATTATTCAGAAGTTTAAGGTCCACGGGACTGTAGCCAACCTCCCTGGACGTGGCCTCAAGAGGAACATTTATGACAAATTGAAGAGACTGATAATACGAATGGTAACCGAAGAACCCAGAACAACTTCTAAAGAGATCAGAGGTGAACTCCAAAGTCTAGGTATGTCAGTGTCAGATCGCACCATCTGCCAATCTCCCTGTTTGAGCCAAAGTGGACTTAATGGAAGACGGCAGAGGAGGACACCACTGTTGAAAGCAAATCATAAAAAAGTGAGACTGCAATTTGCCACAATGCACGTTGACAAGCCACAAAGCTTCTGGGAGGATGTCCTTTGGACTAATGAGACAAAACTGGAACTTTTTGGCAAGTCACATCAGCTCTATGTTTACAGACGCAAAAATGAAGCGTACAAAGAAAAGAACACTATACCTGCTGTGAAACATGGAGGAGGCTCGTTATGTTCTGGGGCTGCTTTGCTGCATCTGGCACAGGGTGTGTGTGTTGAATCTGTGCAGGGTATCATGAAATCTCAAGACTATCAAGGCATTCTGGAGCGAAATGTGCTGCCCAGTGTCAGAAAGCTTGGTCTTAGTTGCAGTTCATGGGTCCTCCAACAGGATAGTGACCCAAAACACACAGCTAAAAACACCCAAGAATGGCTCAGAACAAAACGTTGGAATATTCTGAAGTGACCTTCTATGAGCCCTGATCTAAACACTATTGAACATCTGTGGAAGGAACTGAAACATGCTGTCTGGAGAAGGCACCCTTCAGCTGGAGCAGTTTGTTAACGAAGAGTGGGCCAAAATACCTGTCGACAGGTGCAGAAGTTTCATAGAGAGTTACAGAAATCGCTTGATTGCAGTGATTCACTCAAAAGGTTGTGCAACAAAATATTTACTTAAGGGTACCGTCATTTTTGTCCAAGCCAGTTTCATGAATTAGTTTTTTAATGATTCTGTTGAACCACAATTCAAAAGCAATGTCTGATTTTCATTCGTTATTTTTCAATACATTTTTATTTATTATTACTTTTGTCAATTTCAAGTTATTTCAGTGACCATTGTGGGTTTTTCTTTCTTTAATGGAAGGGTGTGTGTGTGTGTGTGTGTGTGTGTGTGTGTGTGTGTGTGTGTGTGTGTGTGTGTGTGTGTGTGTGTGTGTGTGTGTGTGTGTGTGTGTGTGTGTGTGTGTGTGTGTGTGTGTGTGTGTGTGTGTGTGTGTGTGTGTGTGTGTGTGTGTGTGTGTGTGTGTGTGTGTGTGTGTGTGTGTGTGTGTGTGTGTGTGTGTGTGTGTGTGTGTGTGTGTGTGTGTGTGTGTGTGTGTGTGTGTGTGTGTGTGTGTACAGACATGGACAAAATTGCCATTGGTGTCACATTTGGGAGGAGCAGCAGAGCTGAGTATGTGGGTTGCACCCATTAAAAATGTGACAAATATCGTCTGCCAAACTGCAGCCAATCTCCGGTCTCGTACGACTGTCAGAAGGCCTGCCACTGACCTTCACTGTCAGGCCCACTTGCACTGGAACCTCAACATGTGGAGTAACATTATGTTCAGTGATGAGTCCAGATTCGGCCTACGGCACATGGATCGTAGGGTCACAGTGTGGAGAACACACGGAGAACGCTCTGCTGATTGCTGCACTGATAGAGTAGGAGTGGAGAGGAGGGAATGGCCTGCAGTCCTGACCTCAACCCCATTGAACACTTATGGGATCAGCTGGGCGTACTGTCCGTGCCAGAGTGACGAACACAACCACGCTGGCTGACTTGGGACCAATGCTGGTTAAAGAATGGGATGCCATCCCACAGCAGTGTGATCAGACTGGAGACCAGCATGAGGAGGAGAGGCCAGGCTGTGTATGGTTCTTCCACACGCTACTCAGGCTGCTTGTTAATAAATTGTTGCCAATATGTCTTGTTTCATCAGACTTCAATCATCCAATCCACCAAACAACACCAAAAGAGTCAACAGCAAAAAAAAGCTGTGTGGCAGAGGAGATTTGTCACATTTGTCATGGGGTCACCCCACATACTCAGCTCTGCTGCTCCTCCCACAAATGCATGTTCCTCACCATCTGAAAGGTAAGACAAAGAAAGAAATTACCAAACACAAATTTCATTGCTTTTTGTGTTAACCAAAAAAAAAGGTCACCAGCCTGTGGGGGCAGTGCTATGATCTGGGATTGCAGTTGTTCTGGTCTAGGTTCAGCAACGTGCCCAAAGAATGAGGTCAGCTGACTACCTGAATATACTGAAGGACCAGGTTATTCCATCAATGGATCTTTTCTTCCCTGATGGCACGGGCATGTTCCAAGATGACAATGCCAGGATCCATCGGGCTCAGATTGTGAAAGAGTGGTTCAGGGAGCATGAGACATCATTTTCACACATGGATTGGTCCCCACAGAGTCCAGACCTGAACCTGATTGAGAATCTTTGGGATGTGCTGGAGAAAACTTTGCGCAGTGTTCCAAATCTCCCGTCATCATAATGCAAGATTTAAAAAAAAAATGAATGCAAGACAGAAATAGATGTTGTGACATTGCAGAAGCTTGTGGAAACGATGCCACAGAGAATGCGTGCTGTAATCAAAGCTAAAGGCGGTCCAACGAATATTAGAGTGTGTGACCTTTTTTTTGGCCAGGCAGTGTATGTGTTTATTTATAATTTTTTTCTTTTTCTGTCGAAGCATCTTGTCACACAAGTGTCTTGAAGTATTATTTTTCTATCTACCTAGGTATTCAGCCCTCTGCTCACCTCAAACTGTCTTGTTGCTTATTAATGTGAAATGGGAAAAAAGGGATAACAGTCTAGCGATGATCATACAGGTTTTATACAACAGCCAGGTTACCCTCCGATCTTATGAGAAAGATGAGGCTAAGTGTATGGTTGAATGATTACCCAAAGTTGAATCACCTTTCATTTTATCTATTTGAAAGTCGTGTCAAAGACAGGAAAATCCCCTTGCTGGGGACTGAGGTAGCACTTCGCCATATTGCAACATTTATTTACCACTTCCATTATAAGCTTTTGTTACCAATGTTGGTAATATAATTCCCATATTCCTTTTGACCGGTCTTCCAATTAATACTGCTCTGGAGTCTGTGCACAGCAGCATTGATGCCGCAGCAGCCTTAGTTCATGGGAAGTCAGTTTGCTGAGGGTAGCTGTTTTCATCGAGCATAATGAAGAGAGAAGCTGAGAATAAGGGTGATAAACAATTCTCTTTTTCACTTGCAGTCCCCAGCACCATGTGTTTAGTGAAGGCTCGCTGGAACAACACAGACAAACTTATATAACACAATAACAAACTTCCACTATTAGTTAGAATTATCTTATACTTTCATGGTTAAAATCATATTGACTCTGCCACCTGGAAAAAAAAGAAAAAAAATGATAATACTGTTTCAAGTTTCTGAATTACAGTATTGAAGGAAACAGAGGTGTGCCTTTGTGTGTGTTGAAGCTACAGACAGGAGCACCTACAGTATTGGTTAATTGTTTATAATAGTCTATTATGATATCTTCATGACGATAACCTCTTCGGTCACTTATTCTAAAACTGATCTTATTGTTTTTGGATCATTTGGAGTTTATTTAACCAAACGCTTCCAAGATCCTGTCTAAAGTGTGCCACAGACAAAGAACTGCCCTTTAGATTGTGCGCCCAGCAGCAGTTGGCAACTTTTCCCGAAGGATTTCAGATATCAGTGAGTCCATAACCAGGAACGTCTTTCTTAAATGCCTCCACACACTGTTTCCACACAGCATATGGAAAGTAAGTAAGTACAATTTTATTTATATAGCACCCTTCTCAACACGAATGTACAAAGTGCTTTACAGGCAGTACACAGTAAAATACACAATTACAGCTTTAAAATGTACAATAAAAAGTACAAACAACAGTACAAATTAACACCGGTGTAGGGACAGCTAAAAACTCACCTCCCCCGACAACCCAAAAGCTTGTCAGAAAAGGAGAGTCTTCAGCTGCCCCTTAAACATTTCCACTGAGACAGCGGCTCTCAGGCCCTGGGGGAGTTTGTTCCAAAGCCTTGGAGCCACCGCCTCAAAGGCATGATCCCCCTTAGTTTTTAGCCTGGTCCGTGGCAGCCTTAAAAGGCCTTGCTCAGAGGACCTCAGGGCCCGGTTTGAAAAAGATCCAGGATTTATTGACAAGATTCCCATCCTCCGTCAGGAGAGAAATAATCAGCGTTGGAACAAATGACACTGCTCTTCAACCGTCAGAGTTAACCACATCTGTTTATCTTCCTAAAGCAATGCTTTTGGAATATTGCACAGAAGTATTCAAATGCTGACTCTTTCCTGAGTTGTATGAGTCATTCCTGCACCTCTCTATTCACAAGCTATTGTTAAACGTCTGAACACTGACGGCTGGTAAATACGACATGGTCATGTGAGGATATCTACGAAGTGCAACGTGAAACTGTAATGCACTGTATGGGGGGATAGACAGGGCCCTACATCTGTGTTTGGGCAACAAACTGTATCTTTGTTACTGTATTTGGAGAACCCTTCCGAATGGGACAGGCCTTATCAACATGTTAGGACAAATCCAGCCTAAACTGCAGACCTAAGAAGCAGCAGCGCTGTCTTTATGGAAGTCTTTGAGACCAGTTTTTGGTAAAAGATGCTGGTCAGTTATGTGACCCACAAGAAACAGATTCCAGAAAATGTCATCAGAAAAAAAGTGAGAATAACTGTGGAGACAGAAACAAGGGATTAAAAGAGAGAAAAGCAGATAATCTTACATCTATGCTGACTTTATTGAGATAATCCCCATAGAACCTCTAATTAACTTCTTTCATGTACCAAAGGGAAACATATGGAGAAGAAAAACAAAGCCTTAACACTGATAGATTGAGAAAGAGAGGAAACTAGTACAAAAGTTGAGTGCTGAAAGCATTGGCTCCCATCTGACTGTGATAAGAGCACAAACCGGAACAAGTAACTAAAAAAAATAAAAATAGAGAAAGGATGTAGAGATGTGAGGTTCCTACATAATCCAGTTCTGACTCATAATCCTACTGACAGTTTGGTGTCAAGATATAAAGAGAGAGAGAGAGGGGCTGAGGGAAAATAATGTATAAAAAGAACCGAAACAAAAGATACATGCTGAGAGTGAGTAAGAGAGGAAGATGGTTTCCAGTATGAAATAAATAGACACAGGAGGAACAGAGAAGGCCAGAAAAAGGAAGACAAAACCACTTGTTATGAATGATTGAGGAAAACAAAACAAAGCATAGCATGGAGACACACACACACACACACACACACACACACACACACACACACACACACACACACACACACACACACACACACACACTCTCGGTCCCACAGGTCTGTGCTCTGTCTAAGGGACTAGCCACCAGTCATACGTCTGGATGAAGGCAGGTGTGTGAGAGAAAAGAGAAAATGCTCTTGGTTGATTAACAAGGCCAGCAAGAGGCTAAGAGCCTAGAGAGGGAGTGTGAGAGTGTGTGTGTGAAGAGGTGGAGGGTGGAGACGGGGAAAGCACAAAAGTAGGGTAATCTGTGAGGATCATAGCTGCCCTCTCTCTGTTGAGCTGCGTGAGTTTGGTTTTGGAAACTCACTCCATAGCACATGCTGAGCCTGCCTACTGATCTCGCACACACACACACACACACACACACACACACACACACACACACACACACACACACACACACACACACACACACACTTGTATGTTCAATGGGCCTCAGGATAACTATGGTTAAGCAAGAACAGAGTTTTCCAGCAAGGTCCATTTTGGCAGCTGCTTTAGATTTAGTCTTGGTCTAAGTCTTAAGACAAAATAACAGGTCATTTTTATCCTTGATGGTTGTAATATAGTTTCAGTCTACTACAACAACACAATATATTTTTTATCAATTTTTAGTCAACATAATGTTCATTCATTTTGGTCAAAATGTTTCTTCTCTTTGGTCTGAATCTTTTAAAGAGTGGCCCTATGTCGATTCCTATACTCATCAAATTGTAATTGAACATTTTAGTCACTCCAGTCTGCCCAAAGCCAATATTTGTCATTTCAGTCAAATCTATTTCACATAATAATTGATCATATATATGTTTATCTAATAAAAAAAAAACACAGCTTGGATGATAAAGAATACCGCTTTGCTCCCTCAGTCCCAACCTGCTCAATGTGCAGACTCCAAACATGCTGTATATAGGAGGACAGTAGCAAGGACTTCCAGAACTGAGACAGACGGACACTGAAGCATATGCTCTGCAGGGAGACATGCTGCTTCACAAGAAACGTCTTTAAACGCAGTAGAGGTTTAGGGAATTATTAATTAAATTCCGATAAGGAGGTAGTTAAGCTTTTCCACCAACCCTGAGTCGGAGCTGGAGCCGATAAAGATCTGTTTTTTTGTGTTTCCAACGCAGCAGCGCCAGCTTTAAGCACAGAAAAAACTGATCTTTCTGGTCCCACTCGGCTGCCCGGCAAGATCCAAGATCCGATACGAACCAATACGTCACGCTTACTTCGGATGGGGGAGAATAACCTGAGCAATAACAGTTAATGGCGAGTACAGCGAGTACAAGTTGTAACAAGTAGTATCACTGAGCAAAGTGACTAGAACGCGAACACACACTTATAAAACACACACTTTATAAAGTCAGGCAACACTAACAGGTCTCAGTGTGATGCTGTTTATTTTTACTTTAATCACCATCCGTTCCGAGAAGAGCAGGCAGACACACATGGGCTACACAGGTTGCCATCAGAAGTAAAATCATAACGAAAACTACGCCGGTAAAATATGCCTGTAGAAAACAGCTTATGCCACAATAGGATAACAGAGTAGTCAAGATAGGTCAAAGTAGCTTCGGTTGCTATGCTAACATCACCTGTCTAATGCCAGAGACACTTTCATAATAGTGTTGTGATGCCAAACAGCGTCAGTTCAGACTGAAAGTCATATACTTATGGGGAGGGGGGGTATGCATCAGCTGCTTGTGTGACAGCAGAGAGTGAATATGAATCAGTCATAAGAGGGCATGGAAACGGTTATGTCATGACGCAATGACGCAGCTCCACTTGAGCTCCACTCGGCCTCTGAGCAGTGGAAACACAAGGGGTGCTACAGGCCAGAACCAGAAAAGCGCCAGAAAAGCAAAGGATCGGATCTTGAACCGGATCCAGTTGGTGGAAAAGGGGCAAGAGACCTGTACCTTGGCTCTATTCCCTGTTTTAGGAACATTCAGCTATCCAGTGGAGCTTTTCATGCTCACTGTGCAGTTGTCAAGTTGCTGCATTCAGTGCTTGGGAAGCTGCCTGTGGGCTGCCTCTTGTTTCTCTCTGCATTGTAAAAATACTATATTGATATAGTGCTTATCTAGTCCAAGCAACCACTCGACACACTTTACAACACAAACTACAAACAACAATAGGCCAGGGCTGGTGATAGTAAAATGTACATGCATAGAACAGTGGAAAGGGTAGCAACCTAGACTCTAATGAGTAGTCAGCTGTTGGTTATTAAAAACTCTGGATGGACATTGTGCAGTCATCACTCAGATGTACAAACAAAGCACTCTGTCACTATGAACTTGTCATTTTAAATAGACGTTGTTGTATTTGGCTGTTTGTTTACCAGGGCTGCTGAAATGGGTGCAGATGAGGTTGGATCTGTTCCCTGATCACCATAGACAAACCTAACGTGCTGCTGCCATAGAATCTCTAAATGTAAATCCGGAGTCTTGATGGTAGTCTGTGCTGATGTGCTTTACATTGTTTTGGGGCTGCGCTCTTACACTGAGCAGCATGACCTTGACTTGCCCTGATGTCTGCTGCAGAAGCCAGCTCTCTCTCTTATAGCGGCTGGCTCACAGTGAGGCCATTGTAGTGTTGTGCTGTGATAGCTTTCTGAAACACTGACTGGCAGCTCACTGTCTAACTCTGGAGTGAGAGCGTATGAAAGAGGCTGTGTGTCCTCCTGTCCTACTCAAATCTTACTGAGACTCAATGACTGTACTCCACTCACCAGCCTCACAGCAGGGCAGCTGCAGTATACCAACGCAGAGCATGGAGACTCACGGCTGTATTATCAGCACTGCTAAAAGGAGTCACAGTTATATATTTTTTAAAACATTTCATTCAAACATCTGTATTTATTAAAGTTTATGTAATAAAAATGAATATCAAAAGACCATGTTGTTCCTTAAGTATTTTACTAACAGACCACACTGCAGAGTGGATGAAAGCTGTGGCACTAGGGTCTGTCCCTCGGTGATGACCTGTGTAAAGAATTGCCTTTCTTTAAACAAGTTCATGTGACTTGAAGACGATAAGACAACAAAGAAACATCCTTTTTCAGCACCTATCTGCAAGACGCAGCCTACCATTTTCTTAGCCACTTGCGTCCTTCTATGGATCTACAGGTTCACAAAGGTCATTCCAGCATGCGTGTGTAGGTCTTCTTCATTTAGCTACACATTTGTGTCAATATAAAGTCACTAACAATAAACAGCCAGTTCATGGTAGGAATTGGCTCTCAATGCTTGGACAGATAGTGATAACTAAAGCTTTCTTTTATGTGTTATAGTATGTAATGAGTCTAACGCAGTGTACACACGGTTCCGTTGTGTTGACGCTTGCCAGTGGGCGTGTCTGGCACTTGGGGTTAATGAGACCAACAACCAATCACATTAATCTCCCGCCCCGGACACATACACGTGGTTTGATTGGCTTGCGCCTGTGCAGGCATATTTGCATATGCGGGATTTGATTGGCTGGCACTTCCGTCGACGCTTGAAAAATTTAACTTTCTCAACTTTCAGCGCAAGCAACGTAGCCAAAGCGATGTCATATTTTCTGAAAAATCGATTCAGGAACTGTCTGTAGATAAAACCACACAGTTTATATATCACAGTAACAGTATACAGTATCTCACAAAAGTGAGTACACCCCTCACATTTTTGTAAATATGTTATTATATCTTTTCATGGGACAACACTGAAGATATGACACTCTGATACAATGTAAAGTAGTCAGTGTACAGCCTTTATAACAGTGTAAGTTTGCTGTGCCCTCAAAATAACTCAACACACAGCCATTAATGTCTAAACCGCTGGCAACAAAAGTGAGTACCAAGTGAAAATGGCCAAATTGTGCCCAAAGTGTCAATATTTTGTGTGGCCACCGTTATTTTCCAGAACTGCCTTAACTCTCTTGGGCATAGAGTTCACTAGAGCTCCACAGGTTGCCACTGGAATCCTCTTCGACTCCTCCATGACGACATCACGGAGCTGGTGGATGTTAGAGACCTTGCGTTCCTCCACCTTCGGTTTGAGGATGCCCCACAGATGCTCAATAGGGTTTAGGTCTGGAGACATGCTTGGCCAGTCAATCACCTTTACCCTCAGTTTCTTTAGCAAGGCAGTGGTCATCTTGGAGGTGTGTTTGGGGTCGTTATCATGTTAGAATACTGCCCTGCGGCCCAGTTTCCGAAAGGAGGGGATCATGCTCTGCTTCAGTATGTCACAGTACATGTTGGCATTCATGGTTCCCTCAATGAACTGTAGCTCCCCACAGCCGGCAGCACTCATGCAGCCCCAAACCATGACACTCCCACCACCAGGCTTGACTGTAGGCAAGACACACTTGTCTTTGTACTCCTCACCTGGTTGCTGCCACACACACTCGACACCATCTGAACCAAATAAGTGTATCATGGTCTCATCAGACTACAGGACATGGTTCCAGTAATCCATGTCCTTAGTCTGCTTGTCTTCAGCAAACTGTTTGCAGGCTTTCTTGTGCATCATCTTTAGAAGAGGCTTCTTTCTGGGATGACAGCAATGCAGACCAATTTGATACATTTGTATATTTCACTTTCATTTTTATTCAATTTCATTCATTTTTATTTTTACTTTATATTTTAGTTCTAATTATTTGTATTTGTTTTGATTCTCTTTGCATTTCGCTGCTGCAATGCAAACATTTCCCAGTTTGGGATAAATAAAGTACTTCTGTTTCTGATACAGAGTGCGGCGTATGGTCTGAGCACTAACAGACTGACCCTCCACCCCTTTAACCCTTGCAGCAACGCTGGCAGCAGTCATACGCAGTGATGTTGGTAACGCGTTACTTAGTAATCTCTAATCTGACCACTTTTTTTATTAACGAGTAATCTAACGCGTTACTATTTCCAAACCAGTAATCAGATTAAAGTTACTTATCCAAGTCACCGTGCGTTACGATTTGTGTCATTTTCCTTAGTTAAAAGATATATTTTTGCTTTCTTCTTGCGTCTCGGGGAGTTAAGTCTATGCAACAATTAAGTCACGTTTTCAGCACGAGGACAACTCACGTGTAATACCACGCAGCAACACAAACGTAAACAACAATGGAGGGAGGAGAGAGATGCACGTTTTCTAGCTGGAAATACAGTCACTATTTTGAGTTTGAGTCAGCTACAGATGATAATATCAAGGTTCGTTGTTCTCTCTGTGCTGGAGACAAAGTGCTAATCTAGCTTCAAAAACACTACGTCAAATTTGAAGAAACATTTGGAGTCGCTGCACTGCACAGTCAAATTTACAGAGCAAGTCCCACCAGGTGGAGCGAAGCAGAGAGCTGCGACTAAAGCAGGAGGTCTCCCACCACCCAAACAACAAAAGCTGGACCTTGGTGCAAAACCAGTTAAGTGGGCGAGAGATGAAGAAGTTGGTCGGGCACCATACAGATCAAGTTATTGTGTTAAAGGTCCCGTATTATGCAAAATGCACTTTTAGATGTCTTTTATACATACATATGTGTCCCCGGTGTGTAAGTAGACTCACAAAGTGTCAGAAAATACAATCCTCTCTCTTTTCCTCCTTACCCACATCTCCAAAAATGGGGATACAAACGAGCAGATCCAGATTTGCTGTCCTTATGACGTAAAAACGGAAATGTGGGCTGGCTTTACATTGAACTCCTGGCAACGTCCCGCCCTCCTGACACGTCCCAATCAATTGGCCGCAATATACAGGGCGAGCTGAATCTCCTCGCTCGCGCAGCTCTGTGTGTCTGTGTGTTCAGCAGGATGTCTGCAGGAGGGACTTAGAGATGTTCTATATAATGTCTCTGTTCTAGTGGTAAACACTGAGAATGGCGTTTAATCACGGCAGCGTTTAGCTGAGTTTCTCCCGGTAGAAAACTCTTCAGATGAGAGATCATGACGCTCCAAAGGGGCGGGGCCAGCAGCAGCTCCAAAGGGGCGTGGCCAGCAGGAGCTCCTTAGGGGCGTTGCCAGCAGCAGCTAGTTCATTTAAAGCTACAGTCACAGAATCAGCACTTCAGGAACAGGGCTGAAATAGAAGGGGATAAGACATTTTACAATAGGGGATCTGTTTGTTATTTTGAGCAAAACACTTCACAGACATGTTGTGTATAGATATGGCCCGACAATATATTGTTCAAATATAGCATAATAGGAGACCTTTAATGTTCTTTATTCTTCCGCTAATTTCACTTCTTCCGTACTTTTTTTGGCTTCCAATAACTTCAGCGTACTTTCAGCTACAGAAACCATTCAAATATCAAAACATTCAGCAATTTCAGCACACAGCTTTTTCAACTATTTTTTTCCAACGTAAGTCAATGGGAGGAACCTTCAAATCCTCTTTTACCTACACCGTGTTCAATATAATACTCTTTCCAGATACTTTCAGCTAGACACTTTAAAACGGTCAGACAAGACATTCAGCTATAAAAAATCCTTTCAGATGTTTGATATCTTTTACAGTTTTTGACTTATCAACATCTAATTTTTGCAAACGAAAAAAAAAATCTATGTACACATACATATATATATATATATATATATATATATATATATACATGTATATATGTATATATATATATATATATATATGTATATATGTATATATATATATACATAGATTTTTTTTTTCGTTTGCGTACCTGCGACCCACTCAAAATTGATCCCACCAGTTGAGAACCACTGACTTAGTGTAGAGGGTCTTTGAAATCTTCTGAAAAAATATTTCAAAACTGCTCTCAGACCCAAAATACAATAAAATAATAATTCAAATAATTTCTTAAGATTTCAGGAGCAAAATTAGTCAGGCCTGCTCCAGGGCTTCCATCAAACCAAACTGACCCATCGTTCTGGCCCAATAGTGATCAACGTCGCAAAAACTCAAAAAAAGCTGTCCAATAGCCTCCCATGTAAAATGTCTTCCTTCAAAACACGAAAAAGGAAACTTAAGACAATCTGCTGCCATGTCCACATTTTACACACACAAAGCACACAGATCAGAGTGAATCTTGGGTTTTGGAGGTTGTTAAACTTGTTGGCTTCAATTGGGTTTTGAATGAGACATTGGAGAAAAAACAATACCCCAATTATTTTCCTGCTGGATTTAGCTGTTTTTCATAAAAACAGACTTGACAAAATACTGTCTGAAAAATCACATTAACTTGTGAAGCAGCCTGACATGTGACTGTGAAGTTAGAACAACAAGGTCACGGGACAATGTCTAACCATGGAAACGGTTTCTCTCCTGTGTCTACAGGCTTTCAAAGAGATGCTGTATGCTGCTCAGGACCAGGCCCCATCTATTGAAGGTACTAATACCACACACACACACACACACACACACACACACACACACACACACATATACACATACACATACACATACACATACACATACACACACACAAACAAACATGTATCTAAGTATGCTGACAGTCCTCAAAGACCCATATTGGTATAAAAACACATGATTTGATTATTACCATGATCTCAGAATCTGATCTTTGTGTTTATTTTTAATGTGGAGCTGCTGTTTGTCTTGCAGTGTCCCATTCATTAACAAATGTATCTGCCCACAGTTTCATAATTAACCAAAAATACTTGTACACTTCTCAACTGTGGTCGGGTAATTCCCTCCCTTGATGCTCTGTGACGGGAGTCCTGGAAAAGCCCAGAAGAAAGTTCCTCTCTCTAACCATTAGCTTTCAATTAACCTTTCCCCATCCACCATTGATCTCAAAAATGTTCACAACTTTCTAAATGGGGATCATGCTCTAGATCTTAGTCAGAAACAAAGAGTTGACCATAATGCTCCCTGGACCGAATAAAGTCAATAATTAGTTATTTTTTGGGATAGAGTTTATGGCTATCCTTTTTCCTCACACTACTGGACTAAAAATCCTGAAGGAGACACAGCAGCTTCTTTACTGTCACATGAACAGATGTCAATTTGCCCGCTGTGGGACTAATACAGGATCTCTGATTTTGATTCTGAACAGCCGTTCCATTGAGCCTTCAATTGGCTGTCAAATCATCTATATCATTTTATACAAAATCATAAGACAGATAACATGTTTGGAAAACATATTTGACAAACAAAACAAACTTTTGAATTCAGATTTTCATAGCAATTTAGCATTGTGTCATAAGGAATGTATAGTCAGTACCCCTCAAGTTGTTTTGGAGAACTATGTTGATGAGGGTTGCCTCCCTACGCCTGCGGGTTATGGGGGGGAAAACTCTTGACTGTTGTGTGTGCTTATGCATGTACGCTAGTCTTGCTTGGAGACTTCAACGCACACGTGGGCAATGATGGAGAAACTTGGAGGGGCATGATTGGGAGGAAGGCCCCCCCTGATCTGAATCGGAGTGGTGGTTTGTTACTGGACTTCTGTGCTAGTAATGGATTGGCTATAACCAACACCATGTTCGAACATAACGATGATCATAAGTGTACGTGGTACCAAAGCACCCTCGGCAGAAGGTCCATGATCGATTTTGTTATTGTATCATCGGACCTGAGGCCGCATGTTTTGGACACTCGGGTGAAGAGAGGGGCGGAGTTGTCAACTGATCACCATCTGGTGGTGAGTTGAGTTGAGTGGCAGGGGAAGCCTCTGGATGGACCTGGTAAGCCCAAACGTGTAGTGCGGGTGAACTGGGAACGTCTGGAGGAGTTCCAAGTCCAGGAGGCCTTCAACTCACACCTCCGGCGGAGCTTTTCAGGCATCCCTGTGGAGGTTGGGGACATTGAACCAGAGTGGGCGGTGTTCAAAGCCTCCATTGCCGAAGCTGCGGCGGGGAGCTGTGGTCTCAAGGTCTTTGGTGCCTCAAGGGGCGGTAACCCTCGAACCTCCTGGTGGACACCGGTGGTCAGGGAAGCCGTCCCACTGAAGAAGGAGGCCTTCCGGGATATGTTATCCCTGGGTACTCCTGACGCATTTGCAAGGTATTGACGGGGCCGAAGGGCAGCAGCCTCAGCCGTGGCCGAGGCAAAGCAGCGGGTGTGGGAGAAGTTCGGAGAAGCCATGGAGAAGGACTTTCGGTCGGCACCAAAGTTGTTCTGGAAAACCGTCCGACACCTCAGGATGGGGAAGCAGGGAACCATCCAAGCTGTGTACAGTAAGGATGGGACGCTTTTGACCCCAACTGATAGTGTGTTAAGGCGGTGGAAGTAACACTTTGAGGAACTCCTGAATCCGACAACTCCGCCCTCTATGTTAGAGGCGGAGCTGGAGTATGAAGGGGGATCAATTCCAATCTCACAGGGGGAAGTCACTGAGGTAGTTAAACAGCTCCACAGTGGCAAAGCCCCAGGGGTGGATGAGATCCGCCCAGAAATGCTGAAGGCTCTGGGTGTGGACTGTCATGGTTGACACGTCTCATCAACATTGCGTGGAAGTCGGAAACATTACCGAAGGAGTGGCAGACCGGGGTGGTGGTTCCTCTTTTTAAAAAGGGGGATCAGAGGGTGTGTGCCAATTACAGAGGCATCACATTACTCACATTACGTGTGTGAAGTAGGGATCGACCAATTATCGGCCGGGCCGATTATTATGGCCGATATTTAGCATTTTTATAATAATCGGTATCGGTCATTTTTTCCACCGATAAGCCGATATTGAAATGGATAAAGAATGGAACGCGCTACTTTGTCTGTAAAGCGTCTCTCACTCCCTGCGTTTGCCACTCTGTGGTCGATAGCATTGTCCCACCCACTACACCATCTGATTTGTTAGTGAGCACGGATCCAGCCAATCAGGATGGAGGACTGAATGCTCAGAACAGTTTGGCTTCTCAGCGAGGCAGTAGCAGACTGGGCTTCAACGGTACGGAGCTAATTTTTCAAAGGTAAGGTAACGTACATTCATTGCTGAAGTTGCAATGAATCACAATCCACTACACTGAAGTTGCAATAACACCACTTTGTAAGCTATTCTCTTTCATTCCGGACCCATAAGCAAAGCGCCCATTTCCTCCATTTAGCTAATTCCCGATTGATGCACGTTAGTTTACTAGTTCGCCAATAGAGCCTTAATAGATGTCAGTCTAACTACTGAAACATAATCCAAACTAGCTAGCCATTTACAAAACGTAACGTTACGTTTAAATGTCTCACAATTTGGTAGTTCATATAGCTGTAGTCTATAGACCTTATATTTGTATTGAACTAATTTGGAATAATTTCGTTTTCTTATGAGTTACATCAGTGTCCGCAACGGAGGGAGCGTGGTTCGCCTGATGTCACTCGTCATTTTAAATCTACCTATCCAGTAAAAGTTTTCTGTCCCAGCTAAAATTCTGTGAAACACCAGCGATATCATTTGTTACATTTTACTCACTTTCCCTAAGCATTTTTAATAAATAGGCCTACACCAATCTAAACCTCAGTTTTCATCAGTGCCTGACAGTCACAGACGATAGACGATAGGTTTAGCTATTCGAGCTAAATTATAACATGTTTCAGGCAGTGTTATGGAGAGGGCTAGCTAGCTGTTTATCTTACCTGGTCGCAATTGACTGACGATAAATCAGATTTGTTTAAACTTTTATTGGTCAACGGGTGGATACAGCAAGATAAACGTGACATTTTTCGGTCAAAAACTTGACTGTCATACGGGCTTGGGCCCATTATTGTTACGAGTTATGACCGTCCGTTTGTCTGCAATCTGCATCGCTGCGAGTGAATGGATGACTGGTGGCGCAAGTCACCTCAGTAGGCCTGTCATATGACGTGCTTTGCTAACTGCACAAATAAGAAGTTAAAACAAACACCTCAATCACCTGAGATGTTGATATGATATGCCAACATGAGACCCGTTTCAAGCTTCTTGCTCCAAAGGCAAGGAAGTTCCTGTGTGCCCCACCCTCTTCTGTGCCAAGTGAGCGTGTGTTCAGTGAGGTCTCTGCTATATATGAAAAAACCAGAAGCCGCCTCACTGGAGAAAATGCAGAAAAGCTCTGCTTCCTCCACCATAACCTACTCTTGCTAAATTGGGAATACTAGACTTGAGTAAACCAAAGTGGGTTTTTTTTGCCATTTTTTGGTTCATTAATCTACAGGGAGTGATTTTATTTATTCAATTAATTCATTAGTTCATTAAACATCAGGGAGTGATATGATTTACTTTTTCTATTTTTCTATGATTTTACATTATATGCATATTTTTTTTTAAATGCTGCAGGCAGCTTCCTACACTTTGTGTTACAAAATAAGAACTATTAAATACTTTTGAATTACATTTCTGCTGCATATCGCCTTTTTTTTGACAACTGACATATTGGTTTTTAAAAAAAAAAAAATTTAATATCGGTTTTACATATCGGTTATCGGACTCCTTTTTTGGTAATAATTGATATCGGTATCGGCCCTGAAAAAAGCATATCGGTCGATCCCTAGTGTGAAGCGGCTGGGATGAGGATCAGCACCTCCAAATCTGAGGCCATGGTTCTCAGCAGGAAACCGATGGACTGTCCACTCCAGGTAGGGAATGAGGCCTTACCCCAAGTGAAGGAGTTCAAGTATCTCGGGGTCTTGTTCGCGAGTGAGGGAACAATGGAGCGTGAGATGGGCCGGAGAATCGGAGCAGCGGGAGCGGTACTGCAGTCGCTTTACCGCACCGTTGTGACGAAAAGAGAGCTGAGCCAGAAGGCAAAGCTCTCTGTCTACCAGGCCATCTTCGTTCCTACCCTCACCTATGGTCAAGAAGGATGGGTCATGACCGAAAGAATGAGATCGCGGATACAAGCGGCCGAAATGGGATTTCTCCGCAGGGTGGCTGGCATCTCCCCTTAGGGATAAGGTGAGAAGTTCAGTCACCCGGGAGGGACTCGGAGTAGAACCGCTGCTCCTTCGCGTTGAAAGGAGCCAGTTGAGGTGGTTCGGGCACCTAGTGAGGATGCCACCTGGGCGCCTCCCTAGGGAGGTGTTCCAGGCACGTCCAGCTGGGAAGAGACCGAGGGGTAGACCTAGGACCAGGTGGAGGGATTATATCTCTTCGCTGGCCTGGGAGCGCCTTGGAATCCCCCAGTCAGAGCTGGTTGATGTGGCCAGGGAAAGAGAAGTTTGGGGCTCTCTGCTGGAGCTGTTACCTCCGCGACCCTGACAGAAAAGCAGGAGAAGATGGATGGATGGATGTTGATAATCAATAATATATACTTGTATGCCAAATACCATATCGAAAAGAGAATTCCTTTTCCTCACATTGAGTCTAATGCTTTCTGTGTGTACACAGTCCAGTCATTTTCCTCAGAAAGCAGACAGGAAGCGATGAGGGAGCAGCTCTCCTGTCAGCAGACGCAGACTGCAGGTGCTTTTGAGTCAGACTCTGCACCCTCAGTGATTCACTGTTTCAGACTGGCTGCTTTTAAACAAGACGCCAAATTAACTCAATTGGAGTGTCCCAACCACTACCCAACATCAGCAGAGCAGAAAACAACCAACAGTCAGACTCCAGTAATCTCCTTATCCTTTTTTGGCCTTATTCTGCTCTTTTCTCTCTGACTGGGCTCATGTGCCATGATTATTATAATTATTATCATTGTGACATGTCTGTTTTTCAGTAATAGGCTATACTTTCCATTTGACAATTGATGTTTTTTGGCTCCATATTCCAGCAACACCCTGCTTTACTGTCACAGTTGCACACAAGTTTGCCCTGTGGAGGTGTGCCAACCGCCATCAGGACTCTATCTTGCTCAAAGGCACTTAAACAGTAGCTAGGGATCAGCCACTTTGGACTACACTGAAATAATTGAATAACTATTAGATGCATTGCCATAGAATTTATTTAAAGAAATGTATATTCTTCTACGAATGAATTCTTTTGAGTCTGGCGATGCCCTAATTTTTCTCTCCCATGATGTTGCCATTTGTAGTTTAAATGTAGTAATCCTTCAGGATGAAAGAACTTTCTGTGATTATCCCCTGATTTTAGTGGCATTTCTCTCAGCATGTAAACATAAAGTAAAAAACATGGATGTAATGTAGTCCATATAGTGTGCAGGGATACAGACATTGTGGTGTGGCTCACAGACTGACTCATTTGCAGCATGTCTAATTTGTCTGAGCCTATTCTTAAATGTCTCTGTTGTTTAGGTCTCTATAGCCACATGTTGCAGTGATTCACAGTTTTCCCTATTCCATTCTCATATTCTGATTTAAAATAATCCAGTAGTGACTGTCCACAGTATAAACTCACCTCACTGTGAACACTATCGACTCAAATGTCTACAGAAAGAATAGCAACTAATTAAATATGAACAGCATATACAGGTGCAGCTCAATAAATTAGAATATGGTGGAAAGGTTCATTTATTTCATTAAGTCAATAAAAAAAAAGGAAACTCATATATTATATGGACTCATTATACACAAAGTGAAATCTTTCAAGCCTTTATTTGTCTTAATCTTGATGACTACTGCTTACAGCTAATGAAAACCCCAAAATCTGACAACACTATATCAACACTATAGCACTTCAGTTCACCACTCACTCCATGCTGAATAGTTGGTGTGAAATGCTATAAACATACACAGGTTGTTACACAGCTTAAATAAACCCCTCTGTGTCTTCTGCTGCTCCCTCTGCTGCTCGGAGGGAGCTCATGGAGAATCAGAATACTTTCATTCATCTCACAGAGGGGAAATGTACATTGTTACAGCACAACACACTGGTTCATAAAATGTGTTTTCTGCCCTCCTTTTCACCATTCAGGTCCAATCAGGTGATTGAACCAGTGCTCTGAGAGCAACAGTCTTTTTGGTTTTGAAGGTTCACTAATTTAACAGCTGATATTTCCTTCTAGTCACAGATGAGGATACAGTTAAGAGGTACTATGCCAAGTTTGAGGAGAAGTTCTTCCAGACATGTGAAAAAGAGTTGGCCAAGATCAACACCTTCTACTCCGGTAATGACTGCTACCTCTGCTCCATACACACACTAAATAAAGCTCTGACAGTTGGTTGGGATTATTATCCTGCACTGGCCTTCTACACTTCAAATTGTCTTCATCCTTTTTCTTGTATTCTTCTCCTCCCTCCAGAAAAGCTGGCTGAGGCCCAGCGGCGGTTTGCCACGCTGCAGAACGAACTGCAGTCCTCGCTGGACGCCCAGAGGGAGAGCTGGGCCAACGGGCAGGGGCTGAGGAAGAGGAAGACTGTGTTCGCCCTGTCGCAGCAGGAGCGTTGCAAACACAGAAACATAAAGGACCTGCAGCTGGCCTTCTCTGAGTTTTACCTCAGCCTCATTCTGCTGCAGAACTATCAGGTATGCTCTCAATCAAAAACACAGAGCATGATCAACCCTCCGTCCACCTCTTCACACCAATTACCATTTGTTGATTTTATATTCTTAGAAAATAAAAAAAGGAGGTTGCGTTATCATCCTCTCCTGTGCAACTTCAGGAAACTGGAGCATGGTTCGCTATGGTTTACTATTCATAATACGTTTTAGAGAGAACATTTTGGGTCACATTAATGATAATAATAATTTGAGCTCAATGTATCAGGTGGACATAAAGCCAACTCAAAATAAAGTTGTGCTCGATGTTTCATCACATCAGTTTTATAATATGTCAGATGTGTGTTACTGCACGTTTGTTCCCAGCTTGGTATTTCTGTTAATCCTGGTACTGTATTGGGTGTACTGCACACTAAGTGTTAATAATAAACACAGAAACACAGCTGGACCACATACAGAGCCTCCTGACATATCCTTCACATCTTCAATCAGCCGCTTTGATTGCCCCCCCCCCTGTTTGTCTCTGCAGAACCTGAACTTCACAGGTTTCAGGAAGATCCTGAAGAAGCATGATAAGATTTTGGAGACTTCCAGAGGGGCTGACTGGAGGGTGGCTCATGTTGAAGTTGCTCCATTTTACACATGCAAGAAAATCACACAGCTCATCTCCGAGACCGAGGTGAACACACACACACACACACACACACACACACACACACACACACACACACACACACACACACACACACACACACACACACACACACACACACACACACACACACACACACACACCTCTTCATTTACAGATGCTCCATTAGTATTGATGAACCAGTCACCTTCAAAAACGTCAGCTAGAAGACTTAAACATCCTCTCTGTGTTTTCAGGCATTGGTCACAACAGAGTTGGAAGGCGGTGACCGGCAGAGGGCCATGAAGAGGTTAAGGGTCCCCCCCCTGGGAGCTGCACAGGTCTGACACACACACATGCACATGCACACACACACACACACACACACACACACACACACACACACACACACACACACACACACACACACACACACACACACACACACACACACACAAACATGCACACACACACACTTCTGTGAACAAAACCAAAGCCCATGCTCCTATTGTCGTGTTTCAGTAAAAGAAAGCAACTTTTAGCATAGTGACCCTTACATGGACATTTCTTCTCCCAAAAGTTACACAATCTGACAACAATTGGTTATCTGATCATTTTTAATTGCTGCTACTTCAGAATGGAGAATTTGCTTATTTTTTTGTTGCAAAATGATTTGACCCAAAAACAAACATACCACAAGTCTAAACACCTCTCAACTTCCACTGTGATCTTACTGCATATGATCCTGATACAATGTGATAAGAGGAGACCTGCAGCGATCCCACCCTGATGGACTACCTGTACTCCGATGTGATTGTATGATCACATGTACAGTGCTCAGCGTAAATGAGTACACCCCCTTCGAAAAGTAACATTTTAAACAATATCTCAATGAACACAAAAACAATTTCCAAAATGTTGACGAGACTAAGTTTTACATCACATCTGTTTAACTTATAACATGAAAGTAAGGTTAATAATATAACTTAGATTACACATTTTTCACTTTACTCAAATAAGGGTGATGCAAAATGAGTACACCCCACTGAAAGTCTCTGGAGCAAAGCTACATTTTAGACTACAAATGTCTAATTTAACAATAATCAAACAAAGGTGAGTCTAATTATTCATTACACAGGTGTCCAGCAGACAGCTGACTATAAAAGGGTGTTACTTAAAGAAAACCCCTTCCCATTTCTTGTTGTTAGCAATGGCACCACGAGGAAGAGAAAGCAAATAATTCTTTACACCACAAAGGTGAAGGCTACAAGAAGATCAGCAAAGCTTTACTTAACAGTCAGAATACTGCAGCAAAAGTGGTACAAAAACTTCAAAAAGATGGAACTGCAACCATCTCACAGAGACATCCAGGTCGTCCACGGAAGTTAACACCTCAACAGGAGCGTCTTCTGATGAGAAGGGTGGAAGAAAATCGGCATGCAAGTTCACTGCAGTTATCTGAGGAAGTAGAAAGCCAAACTGGGGTGACTATTTCCCGTGACACAATACGGCGTACACTGCAGAGGAATGGCATGCATGGGTGCCGTCCACGAAGGAAGCCTCTCCTGAAGCCCAGGCACAAAAAGTCCGCCTAGAGTTTGCCAGGGCCCATATCTGACAAAGATGAAGACTACTGGGACTCTATACTCTGGAGTGATGAGACCAAGATAAATGTTTTTGGAACTGATGGCTTCAAAACTGTATGGCATCGCAAAGGTGAGGAATACAAAGAAACATGAATGGTGCCTACAGTGAAACATGGGGGTGGCAGTGTCCTTATGTGGGGTTGCATGAGTGCTGCTGGTGTCGGGGAGCTGCGTTTCATTGACGACATCATGAATTCATATTTGTACTGCTCTATACTGAAAGAGAAGGTGCTACCATCAATCCGTGCCCTTGGTCGTCGTGCACTTTTCCAACATGACAATGATCCTAAACACACATCTAAGGCCACTGTTGGATTTCTGAAGAAGAACAGGGTGAAAGTGATTCAGTGGCCAAGTATGTCTCCTGATCTGAACCCAATTGAACATCTATGGGGAATTCTGAAGAGACAAGTTGAGCATCACTCTCCATCCAGCATCCAGTCTCTAAAAGAGAAGAATGGAAAAATATTGATGTAGCAAAATGTTTCCAACTTGTTCATTCCATGCCTAGACTTGGTGCTGTCATTAAAAATCATGGAGGCCATACAAAGTACTAGATGTAGTAGTTGTTGTTGTGGGGTGCACTCATTTTTGCATCACCCTTATTTGAGTAAAACTGAAAAATGTGTAATCTAAGTTGTATTATTAACCTTACTTTCATGTTATAAGTTAAACAATGCTATATTAAACTTAGTCTTGTCAACATTTTGGAAATTGTTTTTGTGTTCATTGAGATATTGTTTAAAATGTTACTTTTCAAAGGGGGTGTACTCATTTACGCTGAGCACTGTATGACATCCACAGAGAATCAGTGGTGTCTCAGTGTGTATCCATTCACAAGCCTGCTGTATATGTGCTCAGAGATTTGTGGTATTTCCCCCCCCCCCCCAGCCGGCTCCTGCCTGGACCACCTTCAGAGTTGGGCTGTACTGTGGAGTGTTCCTTGTCCTAATGGTCACTGTGGTCATCACAGGTAACACACATGCTTCTTTCCCACAATTATTCCTTTCTTTCTTTCTTTCTTTCTTTCTTTCTTTCTTTCTTTCTTTCTTTCTTTCTTTCTTTCTTCCTTCCTTCTTTTTTTTCTTCCTTCCTTGCTCCCTCTTCTCCTTCTTTCTTCCTTTCTTTCTTTTTTCTTCCTTCCTTCACTCCTCCCTTTCTTCTGACATTCCTTCTTTCCTTATTTCCTTCCCATTCTTCCTTTCTTCCTTCATTCCCTCCTTCCTACCCTCTTTCGTTCTTTCCTCTCTTCCTTACGTCCTTTTTTCGTTCCTTACCTCCTTCTTTCCCTCTTATCCTTCCCTCCTTCTTTCCTTTCCTCCTTCATTCTTTCCTTCCTTCCTTCCTCCCTTCCTTCCCTCTAATCTTCCCTCCTGCCTTCGTTCCCTCCTTCCTTTCCTCCTTCCTTTCCTCTTTCCTTCCTTTTTTTTGCCTTCCTTCCTTAGCTAAAAAAGGATCATAACGAAGCATAAGATGACATAATGTTACAAAATGTAACGTAACATGACGTAAGATGACATGACGTAACGTGATGTAACATCACGTGACGTAACGCAACATGACGTAACGTGAGATGACATAGCGTAACATAACGTTACATGACGTAGCGTTACATGACGTAGCGTTACATGACGTAGCGTTACATGACGTAGCGTAACATGACGTAACATAATGTATCATAACATAATGTATCATAACATAACGTAAAATGACCTAAAGTAACCTAACCCAGCGTAACGTAATGTAACATAACGTAATATATCATAACGTAACATCATGTAACGTAACATCATGTAACGTAACATCATGTAACATAACGTAATGTATCATAATGTAACGTGACATTACATAACGTAACCTATTCCAGTGTAACAGAATGTAACATAATGTAATGCATCATAATGTAACATGACATAAAGTAACATTACGCAACGTAACATGACAACGTAACATGACAACGTAACGTGATATAACATCACGTGATATAACATCACGTGACGTAACGTGAGATGACATAGCATAACATAACGTTACATGACATAGCGTAACATAATGTATCATAACATAACGTAAAATGACCTAAAGTAACCTAACCCAGCGTAACGTAATGTAACATAACATATCATAACGTAACATCATGTAACATAACGTAATGTATCATAATGTAACGTGACATAATGTAACGTGACATAATGTAACGTGACATAATGTAACGTGACATAATGTAACGTGACATAATGTAACGTGACATCATGTAACGTAACATAAAGTTACCTAATCCAGCGTAACATAATGATATATCGTTACATGACATAACGTAACATGACGTAACGTAATATGACCTTACGTAACCTAACCCAATGTAACATAATGTAATGCATCATAATGTAACGTATCATAATGTAACGTGACATAATGTAACGTGACATAATGTAACGTGACATAATGTAACGTGACATAATGTAACGTGACATAATGTAACGTGACATAATGTAACGTGACATCATGTAACGTGACATCATGTAACGTAACATAAAGTTACCTAATCCAGCGTAACATAATGATATATCGTTACATGACATAACGTAACATGACGTAACGTAATATGACCTTACGTAACCTAACCCAATGTAACATAATGTAATGCATCATAATGTAACGTATCATAATGTAACGTATCATAATGTAACGTATCATAATGTAACGTAACATTACATAACGTAACCTATTCCAGTGTAACAGAATGTAACATAATGTAATGCATCATAATGTAACATGACATATAGTAACATTACGCAACGTAACATGACAACGTAACGTGATATAACATCACGTGACGTAACGTCAGATGACATAGCGTAACATAACGTTACATGACATAGCGTAACATAATGTATCATAACATAATGTATCATAACATAACGTAAAATGACCTAAAGTAACCTAACCCAGCGTAACGTAATGTAACATAACGTAATATAACATAACGTAATATAACATAACACATAACGTAATATAACATAACGTAATATAACATAACGTAATATAACATAACGTAATATAACATAACGTAAAATCATGTAACATAACGTAATGTATCATAATGTAACGTGACATCATGTAACGTAACATAAAGTTACCTAATCCAGCGTAACATAATAATATATCGTTACATGACATAACGTAACATGACGTAACGTAATGTAACATGACCTTACGTAACCTAACCCAACGTAACACCATCAATGTAATGCATCATAATGTAACGTATCATAATGTAACGTATCATAATGTAACGTATCATAATGTAACGTATCATAATGTAACGTATCATAATGTAACGTATCATAATGTAACGTAACATCATGTAACGTTACATAACGTAACCTATTCCAGTGTAAAAGAATGTAACATAATGTAATGCATCATAACGTCACATGACATAACGTAACTTAAACCAGCGTAACGTAATGTAACATGCATAATGTAACATGACGTAATGTAACATCATGTTACGTAACCCAGCTTGACAGAATGTAACATAACGTAATATATCATAATTTAACATAACGTAACCTAATCGAGTGTAACAGAATGTAACACAACGTAATGCATCATAATGTAACATAACATAACGTAACATGACATAATGTAACCTGAACCAGCGTAACGTAATGTAACGTACATCATGTAAGGTAACATGATGTAACCTAAACCAGCGTGACAGAAGATAGAAGATAGATAGAATCGGAGGATGAAATCCTCTTTATTTGTCACATACATGCACACAGCAAAGCACACACAATGAAATTGGTCCTCTGCATTTGACCCATCCTAGTACTAGGAGCAGTGGACAGCTATTGTGCAGCGCCCGGGGAGCAATGGGGAGGGGGGATTGGAGGTGTCCGGTGCCTTGCTCAAGGACACCACAGCAGGGCCTAGGAGGTGAACTGGGACCTCTCCAAGTAGCAGTCCACTTTCCATATTTCATGTCTGTTTGGGGACTTGAACCGGCGAACCTACGATTCACAGTCCAAGCCCCTACTGACTAAGCCTCTGCTGGACCGACTGAGCCACTGCTGGACAATGTAACCTACCGTAATTTAACATAACTTAATGTATCATAATGTAACATAACGTAACCTAATCCAGCGTAACAGAATGTAACATAATTTAATGTATCATGACGTAATGTATCATAGCGTAATGTAAAATCATGTAACCTAACATATCATAACGTAACGTATCATGACATAATGTAACACGACGTAACCTAACCTAACCCAGCGTAACGTAATGTAACATAACGTAATGTATCTTAACGTTATGTATCGTAACGTCATGTAACATAAAGTAACTTAACATAACGCCACATAACGTAACGGACCTTAACGTAACGGACCTTAACGTAACGATGCGTAACGTCTTCCCTTTCTTCCCTCCATCTTTCCTTCCTTTCTTCCTTTTTTCCTTCTGACCTTACTTCCTACATTCCTTCCTTCTGTTCTATGTCCTTCTTCCTTATTTCTTGCGTTCCTCCCTCCTCCTTCCTTCCTTCCTTCCCTTCTTCCTTCTTTCCCTCTATAAATAATATTGGGGAAAGAAGTTTAAAACTTGTTTAAAACTATTTGTACACATGGTTGGTAAATGGTAAAGTGACATGCTCTTCTCTCATCAGGGGCTGTGGTGATCCGCAGTAATGATGTTTGGCCTATGGTCAGGATCTACAGAGGAGGCTTTCTGTTGATAGAATTCCTCTTCCTGTTAGGTATACACACATATACACACACACAAATTATTTATACAATTAAATGGTTAAATGAAGTCGCTGTTATACACTGCCCGGTCAAAAAAAAGGTCACACACTCTAATATTCGTTGGACCGCCTTTAGCTTTGATTACGGCATACATTCGCTGTGGCATCGTTTCCACAAGCTTCTGCAATGTCACAACATTTATTTCTGTCTTGCATACATTTTTCGCCAAGATCTTGTATTGATGACGGGAGATTCAGACCACTGCGCAAAGTCTTCTCCAGCACATCACAAAGATTCTCAATGGGGTTCAGGTCTGGACTCTGTGGGGGCCAATCCATGTGTGAAAATGATGTCTCATGCTCCCTGAACCACTCTTTCACAATCTGAGCCCGATGGATCCTGGCATTGTCATCTTGGAACATGCCCGTTCCATCAGGGAAGAAAAAATCCATTGATGGAATAACCTGGTCCTTCAGTATATTCAGGTAGTCAGCTGACCTCACTCTTTGGGCACATAACGTTGCTGAACCTAGACCAGACCAACTGCAGCAACCCCAGATCATAGCACTGCCCCCACAGGCTGGTACAGTAGGCACTAGATTAGATTTTGAAGATTCAAGTTATGTTACAACACAATACAACTAGCCTATTATATATATATACAGTGGTATGCAAAAGTTTGGGCACTCCTTAGGAAAACCACTGCATCAGTTTGTCACTTGCTGAGCTTTTGAAGCAGCAACTTCATTTTAACATATGTTATACCTTATGGTAACAGAAACATCTCAGTAGTGAAATAACTTTTATTGGTCAAACAGAAACATGTTTATGTGCATTCAAACAAAAATAGGCATGTGCATAAATTTGGGCACCCCTAAGAAATAATTCCATTAATATTTAGTATTGCCTCCTTTTGCTGCAATAACGGCCTGTAGACGCCTCCTGTAGCCACAGACAAGTCCCTTAAGCCTGGCAGGTGGTATTTTGGCCCATTCTTCCACACAAAACGTCTCCAGTTCAGTCAGGTTTCTTGGCCTCCGTGCATGGACAGCCTTCTTCAAATAAATCCATACATTTTCAATGATGTTAAGGTCTGGGGACTGGGATGGCCATTCCAGAACATTGTACCTGTGCTTCTGCATGAATTCCTTGGTGGATTTTGATCGGTGCTTAGGATCATTGTCCTGCTGAAAAATCCAACCCCGGCGTAGCTTCAACTTTGTGACTGACTCTAGAACATTCTTGTCAAGAATCTCCTGGTACTGTAAGGAATTCATGTGGCCCTCAACTTTAACAAGTTTTCCAGTACCTGTGCTAGCCACACAGCCCCATAACATGATAGATCCTCCACCAAATTTTACAGTGGGCAACAAGTTCTTTTCATTGAATGCAGTGTGTTTTTTTCGCCATGCATACCTGTTCATGTTATGACCAAATAACTCAATCTTGGTCTCATCTGACCACAGTATTTTGTTCCAAAATGCTTCTGGCTTGTCCAGATGTGCTTTTGCATACCTCATGCGACTCTTCTTGTGATTAACACTCAGGAAAGGCTTTTTGCACATCACCCTTCCAATGAGCTCTTCCTGGTGCAAAGTACGCTGGATTGTGGAACGGTGAACAACTACACCATCAGCAGCCAGATGTTGTTGTAGTTCTCTGGAGGTGGTCTGTGGCTTCTCTGTGACCATTTTCACCATCCTTCGCCTGTGCCTTTCCCCTATTTTTGTCGGCCTACCACATCTTTCCTTCACACGGACTGTTCCTGTGGCCTTCCATTTCACAACTACGTTTCTGACTGTGGAGACAGACAGTTTAAACCTGTCAGATAATTTTTTGTACCCTTCTCCTAATTTATAATGTTGGATTATCTTAGCTTTCAGGTCAGTGGAGAGTTGTTTTGAGGTCCCCATCTTGCCACTCCCTAAGAAAGAACCTAGGCCAGGCACAGCCAGCTATTACCTATGTTAAATAGCCTTTTTCATGATTGGTTCCACCTGTCTTTGTAATTGAAGGTCTAATGAGCTAATCAAAGCAATTTTGTGCAGCAACCTGTCAGCTATAAATCCGTACAGGTGTTGAAATGAATGCTATTTATAAGGGTGCCCAAACTTTTGCACATCCCATTTTTTGCATTTTATTTTATTATAATAAAACTATGTAATGCTACCCTAAGAATTTTGGTCTGGAAAACACTAAAACGTCTACATCTTTGTAGGAAAACAAATGTTGTTGCTGTGATCTTCTATTATAAAGGAAAAGCAAATTGTCATGAAATCTCAGAGGGGTGCCCAAACTTTTGCATACCACTGTATATATCTACCTGGCCTTAGAGATAAGAAGCCATACACAAATATCTTCCAAATACATTGCTGTGTAATCTTAAAAAAACAACTAATTGCAGCGTGACTGGATCGTTATTGCAATGCAAGCCCAGCCAACATTAGCCTGGAAGCCATGCTCATTCCTTCGCTACCGCAAACTGAAAACTTTGTGGCAAGAAAGGCTAAGCCAACATGGCTAGCTACCAAATGTGCCACTAGTTGCCGACTGCCCAGTAATATTGATTTAATTAGCGAATTGATATGCTTAGTTAGTTAGTGTCTCTTCAGGTTGGTCGTATTATTCCCAACTAATTTGTAGCCACATGGCATCTCTCCTCCTCCCGCAGTAACAGTGCAGTATGTTTTCCTTTCACAAATAATGTGCCAACTAATTCAACCAATGACAGGGATGTATTTTGACAGACAAGATGGGGAATTTTGGGAAAATAAAATATCCTGCATTTTGAATGTCCGATAGAGCACCATGAACACTTTAGTTCCGTCTCGTCTCGTCAACGGAAACAAAATATAGATTTCGTCATAGTTTTTATTATAAAAAAATCTATTTTTAGCCCGTCATCTTCTCGTCTTAGTCATGTAAAAAAGGTCGTTGACGAACATTTTTCGTCATAGTTTTTCATTGACGAAATTAACACTGCTGACAAGTGGTTTTCTTACGGCTACACAGCTGTTTAGTCCCAATCCCTTGAGTTCCCTTCACATTGTGCGTGTGGAAATGCTCTTACTTTCACTATTAAACATAGCCGTGAGTTCTGCTGTTGTTTTACTACCATTTGATTTCACCAAACGTTTAAGTGATCGCCGATCACGATCATTCAAGATTTTTTTCCGACCACATTCCTTCCTGGAAGATGATGTTTCCCCACTGTCCTTCCAGTTTTTAATAATGCGTTGGACAGTTCTTAAACCGATTTTAGTAGTTTCAGCAATCTCCTTAGATGTTTTCTCTGCTTGATGCGTGCCAATAATTTGACCCTTCTGAAACAGATTAACATCTTTTCTGCAACCACAGGATACGTCTTTGGACAGGACTGTTTAACAAATGAGAAGCTACTCACTGCATCAGTTAGGGTACAATAAATTGTTGCCAGCTGAAACATAATCACCCATGCAGTAATTATCCAATGGGAGGGTCTTACCTATTTGCTTAGTTAAATCCAGGTGGAGACCTTTTTTTTGGCCGGGCAGTGTATATTATAGCAGTACACATCTTCACTACCGTTCCACCAGATGAACTTTAGGAATCAGATGTCCTTCAGATGGCGTGCTGAGATTGATTTCCGTCTCACAAGCTACCCTGAGGAGTCGAGGAGGCAAAAAATGTAGAATTGAGAAAGCCTGAGGCCTAAAGAAGGAAGTTGTGTTTATCCTAATAATTTGTGAACTGCTGTTCTGCTCTTTCAGGCATCAACACCTACGGCTGGAGGCAGGCAGGAGTGAACCATGTGCTCATATTTGAACTCAACCCCCGAAACAACCTGTCACACCAACATCTGTTTGAGGTCTGAGCAAATAATACAGCTTTCTGTCCAACAAACACAACAAATGTTTTTAATGCTGATAAACATTGTGACTGACTGTGTGTGTGTGTGTGTGTGTGTGTGTGTGTGTGTGTGTGTAGATTGCAGGTCTGCTGGGGGTGCTGTGGTGTGTCAGCCTTCTGTCCTGCCTCTTCAGTGATAGCATCCTGGTACCAATGCAGGCTAACCCTCTCGCTCTCTACGGCCTCTTCTTCCTCTTCCTCATCAACCCCTTCAAGACCTGCTACTACAAGTCCCGCTTCTGGCTCCTAAAACTCTTGGTACAGTCACTCAATCACTCAATCACTGAATTACATTGTCACCACTGTTCATCCTTTGTGTGTAAGTATAATTGATGTTCAATGAGGTGACAAAATGTTTAAGGGTTTGAGAGAGAAAATATTGGAAGAAATGTAAGAATCGTGTAAATAGCCTATCATATTTGTTTTACCACTCGATGCAATCTGTGCCTCCCGTTTATTTCTAATTTGACAATAAGCATTCTACAGCTCCTAATCTATCAACTTGAAGCAGCAGAGTTAAACCATATACCTACATTGCATTTAAGTGTGCAGCAAGTAAAGCAGCAGATTTCGGAGAGGTGTGATCCTTTGGAGTATGCCCACTTCTTCCTAAACAACTGCATGTTTGCTAAACCTTAAGTATTACAAAACACCCGCATGGACAGGAAGCACAATTTGGAGACCGTTTGTGGTGAAGTGTTTTGAATGGTCTTTACTAATGTGCAGACCAATGAAAGGTCCCTAAAAATCTGTTTTGTAATCAGCCAGTAATTCTATCAAAACAGAATAAGGATTCCATGCAGACAGATTCACTTATAATGAGGAGTCCACTCCAAGTGTGAAGGAGACTGCCACAAACTCTGCTCTGTCCTTTGTCTCCTCTCCACAGTTTCGAGTGGTGACGGCTCCGTTCCATCGCGTTGGCTTTGCAGACTTCTGGCTGGCAGACCAGCTGAACTCTCTGGGAGTCGTTCTGATGGACCTGGAGTATATGATCTGTTTCTACAGCTTTGAACTAGACTGGAAAAAACATGATGGGCTCATCAGCAGTGAGGGTGAGAATGATCAGAGGAAAGTTGGCAGCCTGATCCAATCACCATGGACCTACACCTTGTCATGACCACATGTCTGTGTGCCCTGTCCTGCAGCTAGAGATGTGTGTAACTCCTACTCATACGGGGTGAGAGCAGTGATCCAGTGCCTTCCTGCTTGGTTCCGGTTTGTGCAGTGTCTGCGCCGTTACCGTGACACCAAACGGGCCTTCCCTCACCTGGTGAACGCTGGGAAATACTCCACTTCCTTCTTTGTTGTCACCTTTGCTGCCCTATACAGTACACATAAAGGTAGGCTGCAGACACCAATACACAACACGTGTTCAATGCACAGAAAGCTTACTGATGCTTTTTTTGGAGAAAGACCTTTATTTATAATTTTCCCTAATTGTACTTTTATAATTAGATATCATTCTGTAAAATGTCTTCCTGTTTCCATTTACCATGTTTTTTCAAATTAAGCACAGGAGAAATACTCAAGTAGATGGCAATACCAGCTCAAACACAAAAAAATAAATCAATAAGAAATATAAATGAATTCATAATAATAATAACAACAAAAAACTAAACAACGTTAATAGGATCCCCAGGAGTGATGAAATGCCTCGGTGGACAGTCTAATGCCCTCATCGTTAGTATATAACCCCACTCTGTCAGAGCTCCTCTGGTTCCAGCTCATGTTGTGTGGTGCCACCTAGTGATGGTTTGTGGTAATAGGTTTTCCAAAAGAACTCGGCTCTGCGATGTATTTTGAGAAACCTTAAATTCAAAAAACTCTACAACAAAGTCATTTCATACTCCCCACCCTGACTTAAAAAAAAATATTACCCTGTCACAATTACAAAAGGCCTTTTTATTCAACTTCTGCCTTCCTGCAGCTCAAACAACTTTATTCTTCATATTTCTAGGAGGCTATGAATCCATCTTTCATAAAGTAATGTATTGTCCCTAAAGATTTTATTCTGGCAATAATATCACGTAATGCATCTGAATTGAAACTCTTTCATCTCTTATTTTCTTAAACATGCTTGCCACTCATCACAGCTAACAGTTCTATGTGACCACTGAAGCCACACACAGTGAGCAGAAAAGTACTAAACACACTGACAGACATACCTAATGTAGTTTAATTCTCACCTGAGCTTCAGTGCACTTGTTTGGACATATATATGTATTGAGCTGTGATGTAGAGCAGCGGGTTAGCAGATGAATGTTTAAAGGCTTGGAAGGTTCTGATGGTCCTGCTGATAGCTGTCTTCTTTTCTTTAAGTAAACATGCAGAAGTCTGGGTTATCAGAAAACAAATAGGAGAGACATTTCCACTTTTAAATGTGTAAACCTGACGCTATGGCAGCTGTCTGATAGCGTCCCCCCTCCGTCTCTCCTCAGCTGAAGCCCACGCTGACGCACAGATCTTCCTCTACCTGTATATCGGCTGTTTGGTGGTCAGCTCTTGTTATACACTGATCTGGGATCTGAAGATGGACTGGGGCCTGTTTGACCGGAACGCCGGAGAGAATACCTTCCTGAGAGAGGAGATAGTGTACCCACATAAGGTATCTCCTCATATACTGAGCCCCTGACAATATAACCCACCCTGTGATGTTGTGTTAAAACAGCTGTTCTCGGCGCCGGCCGTGGCACAACTCGCTGGGGCACCTGCACCGTATGCCGGCGACCCGGGCTCGATTCCCCACCCGTGGTCCTTTCCGGATCCCACCCCGACTCTCTCTCCCACTTTCCTGTCACTCTCCACTGTCCTATCCGATTAAAGGCAAAAAGCCCCTGAAATATATTTAAAAAAATAAAATAAAATAAATAAAAAACAGCTGTTCTCCTCTTCCTCTCTCCACCCAGGCCTATTACTACAGCGCCATAGTGGAGGACGTGCTCCTGCGCTTCTCTTGGACTCTGACCGTGTCCCTCAGCACGGTCTCTGGGCTGAACGGCATCTCCGACATACTGGCCACCCTCCTGGCCCCAATGGAGGTCTTTAGGTAGACGCAGTCTCTCTCTCCTTTAGTCTTTCGATCTTTTTCTTTCTTCATCTCTCAATTATTCTTACTGATCCATTATTCAGTAAACTGTCAGAATGTTTCATAGACTCCTAATGTCTTCTTTTGTCTGAACTTCAAAAGCCCAAGATGTCTTATCTTTTCTACGTGATCCGTTTTCCTCTCAATTACCCATGTAGTCCCTCAATCAGAAGACAATACGAGTGACTTTTGATACAGGATGGTATCACTAACTGAATAATGTAGGAATATTTCTAAAGTAGCACGTTGTTTTTGACACTCAGTGTTTGTGCTTCGCAGGCGCTTTGTGTGGAACTTCTTCCGACTGGAGAACGAACACCTGAATAACTGTGGTGAGTTCAGGGCCGTAAGAGACATCAGTGTGGCTCCGCTCAACGCAGACGACCAGACGCTGCTGGAGCAGATGATGGACCAGGAGGACGGTGTCCGGAACCGGCAGGGCAAGAAGAACTGGAAGAGGAGCTACAGCATGAGTCTGCGCAGGCCGCGGCTGGCCTCACAGTGAGTCTTCACGCCCCGCAGCAGCATGGGGAGGGATACCAGCAGAAAGGAACATCAAAGCTGGGGGTGGATGGGGGGGTCAGCATTTGTGCAGCTAAGTTTTGGACATATTGATGTTTATTGAAGATTTGAAATATAGAGATGCTGCTGCAGGGATCAGGTCTGGATGTGATGAAGGCACGGATCGGGGGGGAGGGGCGGATACAAGGTTTGGTTTATATGAGGGGGTGATGGACGTGAGTGGAGGGGTTGACAAAAGAGCCGTCAGGGTTCAGTCTGGGTTTTTTAAAAACCAAAATGCAAATGTTCATCCTGTCAGTAAAGATTACAGAGAAAGGAGAAGAGAGGGACCACCACAGTAGCTCAGGCTATTTTTGTCACAAGCCATTCAGCACCCAGACCCCCCACCCATCTGACTTCATGTAAACACACTGCCTCTATCCCATTCCAGATCCAAGACCCGGGACACCAAGGTTCTGATCGAGGACACTGACGATGACTCCTGACATCAGGCCACGCCCCTCGCCTGGGTCCAGAATTTATTCAAAGGAGGAAACTCCACCTCCTAACCGAGGAATGACCCAGCGAGTCGGGCGTAGACCTTCCACCAAGAGGGGTTCTAAACCTACTAGAGCCTCCTCACGGTTCACTGTTTGAAGAATTTCAGCGGAGCAAACCGCACCACGGCCATCAACCTACTCCTCCCACCTTCAATAATAACAAGGGGGGGCTCCTCACTGAGACTACCTTACCCCAGCAGTGGGTGAAGAACCTCTCTTCCTGTCATTCACACCCCCCAGAGGTAGACATATAACTACACCCACTGCTCAGCCTTGTGCTGTGAGTCTGAACGGAGGATGACCCGTCCGCTGACAGGGAGCCCCCACTTCCTGCCCCTGCAGAGCAGCCCCCCCCAGGGACCACATGCTTCAGTGATTAGGCTCCACCTGCACCTCATGAGAGCAGAGTGGGCTTGTAAATTGTCCTCTTTTTTCCTGTAAAAGAAAATAGTAAAAATTACCCCCCCATTTCAGCGACATTTAGCCCCCCAGCCTACAGACTGCTCTGGAACATTTGTGAGTCTCCCTCACTCTTAAGCTTCCCTTCAAATCATCACAGAGCTGCCTACCTGCACCTTACATGCTTTAGAAACACACACACACACACACACACACATTTAGAAAGACGCACTTTGTAGAAGTGATTTGGACTTGGTCCACTCAGACTTTGATTTAATGTGTTTTATTGTTCATGGATGTGCAAAACTTGACCATTGATCTTTGTGAGACCCATGGATGAAGAAACACACCCATAGCGGTGCAAATATTTATAACCCAAGGTTTTAAATATGAGACAGACCAAGTTCGGGGGCAGTGTGAAAAGACTTAGAGAATAACAGTGCTGTTCAGACTGCATGGAGCAGCCGTGAGCTGGGAGGAGGTCTTTTGTTTCCGGAAGAGAGATGAACACCTGCGCTAACTCCATGTCCCCCCATGTGGAAAAAGTATCATACATCTTTAAAAAACTGCTTTTACTGAATGTATGCCAACCTATTTATGTATGTAAGAGTGGGAGAGGGCCCACTAGCCCCCTGAGATGTCAGATGAGTTCCAAGGAAATGTGATGTTGTGCCCTGCCATGTCGATGCAGACTGAAACAGTTAAAGGGTTTGTTGAAATGTGCTGCCGGAGAGGGGGGCAGCGCAACTGTCTGTCACATGCTGGTTCAATCGGCCTGTCCCCTGTCTGAGGGAGTGAATGTGTTTACATGAGATGCATGTCCCTCAGGTCCCTTTAACACTCGCTTTGCTCCTAACACACAATGTTGGTATAAATAAATACCTTTGTTGTCATTTTAATGTATGTTCAGTGTAAATGTGCTATTTAAGAGTAAATTTTCCACTAGTGGCTCCGGCCTTTAGTTCCTCTCAACATCAGGTTTGTGTCAGGGACAGTATTTTATTCCAAAAGGCCCCCCCCGCCTCATAATGCAGACTGAGACTTAGGTTTCCATAGAAGCAGTCACTCTGCGTCTCCCTGTCCTTTATCTAACATCAATCCAGTCCTGACTACTGTTACTGTCCCACGGTATGACCCCCCCCCACCAAGCATTAGTCACCATTAGTTCTGTGGAAATGTATATTATGCTTGATTAACCGTTGTGACCCCCCGCCTACAGCTCGTGTATGATAAGGACAGGTAGATGGAGTCACTGGAGCAGACGTCTGATGCAGAGGCCCTGCTGGGCTCTCAGACTAACAGAGGCAGGGGAGGAGCTGCAGCTTTTTATTTCCTTCTTCTCTTTGTTGAAATGAATCGGCCGTTTAACACAAATCATGGTGTTTCACTCGGTGTCTGGAGTCAGCGGGGGTGAATGGGAGTGGCTGAGCTGAACTCATCAGAGGACTAACGTCTCACTGTCATAATGTGCAGTTTAATGCTCTGTAACCGTCATAACATCTGACTTCTGCTTTTATTCTTCATCTGGTTTCAGTGCTTTCATCAGTGAGTGCGCTGGAGCCTGTCATCAGCCAATGGAATAGTTGAGAGGTTGATAAGCCAATCATTTACAGAAATGAATGATTGAACTGTCACTATTGTGAAGGTCTTTTTTATCTATTCAGTTCATTTGAGGACTGAGCGCTGATCTCCCACTGCAACATTCCCTTATCTGCTCCACTGTTCCTATTGGGACATGCTATATGGTATGTCATTAGTTATATTAAATACATGTTTTGTAGAATTGTAAAAACCAGCAGTATTTGATAGGTGAGGATGTTGAGGGGAAAGGACCAATAGAAACAGATGTTTGAGAGGCAGCTGCTGGAGCTGACTCCTGATCACAGGAGCATGATCATATTTCCTAACAAACACACTGGTGTGCAAAGTAGATCATTTAAGTCAAATAGTTGTAATATTAACCCCACGATCTCTGCCGCTGCTACAGGCCACTGATATGAAAACAGCATTTATTAGGGTCTCTTTCTTCGTAACGCACACATCTTTGTATGCTGACCAAAAGTCAGCAGAGTGTAAGTTGAACAGCAGAGGAAAAGGAGCCATACCAGCCTCAGCTCAACTCAGCTCAGCTCAGCACACACACACAGAGCAAGTAACAGGATGGCCTTCTTGCCTGTGCATGTATCTTTTAATCAGAACAGTTCCCTGCAGCAGACAATCCTTCCATGCATCAGCTGATACTAAACGCTTTGCTTTCATTCAGGTGTTTTATTTTGTAATTCCTCAGGTCTTATATTGTGACGTTACTTAAATGAAATTTACTACAATGCCATTCCATTGTTAGAACAGCATGTTCCAGAGTGACATTAGCAGCCCTTAATTTAAACCTCACCCTTTGAATGTATTTGTTCCTCTCCATGAATACACCAAAGGAACCTCCAGAAAGGGTTTTAACGTTGCGTTGTTATTCTGCTGAACAGGGCGATCCTCTGATCAGAGGCTGTTTCTGACTCTTTTCGTTTGTGGACTTTGGACAGGCTGAGCGTGTCCTGAAGGCCTTATTCGTGTCTTTCTGCTTTTCTTTGTCTACATTCCAGATGGTGTCTCACTGTCCCATTACCCATGAACACCACACTGCATTTATGTTGGGATGTTTGACAATGTGACAGACTGGTGAATCCCCTCTTTCTGAAAGGATGGTAATAAAGTGTGCTAAATGATACCCAGCCCCGGCTGAGCATGCTGGGAAATTAAGTCAGAGGCCTCCGACTTCCTATTTCTTGTCTCTAGAAGGAAGTGATGCATGTGTTGCAGCGGAGGTGCAGGGACTCTGAGGCCGCCGCTGACACGCAAATAAAGTCTTATTATGAACGCTGACATTTGGAAAGTCATGGTAAATAGAATCACATTTTTTCTATCAGATATATTTTATTATTATATTTTTATTTTAGTTGAATTTTGTATCATCTTTAAACTACAAGTTCTTTTATCTTAAGTAAATTGACCCTTACCTCAAATGAGTGTTCCCTCTGTGAGTGAGTGGCAGTCTGTTCAAACCCAACAGGATATTATGATATTACGTAAATTAAACAAGTTCTGTAAATGCCGCTTAAAAACAAATGTGTTTCTTACGGGGGTCTTCCTACATGTGTCTAGTGTAATGCTGCGTCCGAAAGTCATAAGACTCCGTTGATTGGCTGGCTGTTCAGTAGATGTGTAGTTTATAGTGAAGCAGTCATTGGATTAAAATCGAGTGTTCTGATTGGATGCATAGTGTTTACAACATATGAACAGAGCACAGCCTGGCCCGGTCTACCATGGCAACACTGTCCTCTCTTCAGGTCCCAGCTTCTGGGGGAGACGCTATCCTGTGGATGGGTTGCGAATTGTAATGTCTGACCCCCCATGAGGAGAGCGGTCCTCCTCTTCAGTTGAATACACATACCAGTCACCCTACCAAGTCCTCACTAGGATTCATTCAGAGCTCTGAGCCCGGGGGAACAGAGGGTAACTTCTGAAACAATCCTGGGTTCAAGCCTTTGGCATCCCTGCAGTTTAGGAAAACCTAATCTAGAATACATTTGAGTTAAAAACCAAACACAATGTGACGGACAGTTCCCTGTGTCCTCCATGTTCCAGAGTCAAAACGTCCAATACATATATATATATACAATCCATTTGATATTGATGAACATATTGATCAGTTTTGTACTGTGACTGTGCTGTGGGTGCACCTGATCCCTGCAGAGCCTCGCTCGCCTGCTCCAGCTCCTCAGTAAAAGCAGCAGCGCTCTCTCTGTTCCTCTGCAGTCTTCTTTCTGTCCCATCACACTCATGTCGATGGGCTACACTCTGTAACTCCTTTAAAATCTTTAAAGTAATACATACAATGTATAAAGTGGTAAACGGGTTTAATAACAGCGGTGAGGTGCTTATTAAACTAGATTAGTTTAAATTAGATGAGTTACTGTCATTGTTACAGAGTACTAAAACAATGCACTTAGCTTCTGACCTCAACAAGCAGAAAGTGCAGAGTTATTCATGGTAGAACATGAATTCAAACATCAGTATTTACAGTATGAACAGAATAAGGCAGTATAAACATCAATAACAGCAGTATAGAAAAGGAATACACTATAGGTCAGGTACTAATAAGACAGTATAATGCAGCCACAGAATACTTTGAATAAATTATATTTTCAGCTCTGTTAAATGTAAGCATTATAGTGGAATAAGTGACACGTCATGAACCGGAGCCTCTGGACTGGCTGTTAGATACATTCACTCAGAACTGATCACAGAGAGCCTTCAGTTTACTCACCAGTGTTCTGTGGAACATGTCATCATTTTGAGGTTGGATCGGACCTGTAAATACTGATGGAAGCATTGTTTGTTTTATGGCTGGATAAAAAAAAAACATTCCTTTATATTTGGGAGGGAGGCAGAACCCCAGCAAAATGAGACTGAATGAGCCTCAGTTCTGCCCCCCATAGTTTCATCTCGCCACAGCCGTGACTGCTGCCGCATTACCAAGCTGTAGTGCTGCAATGTTCTCTTACGAAGCGCATTGTCAAGTTTCTTTACATTGGGGTTCAAGGATTCAAAGGTTGTAATGTCATCTGCACAGTTGCCACGGTGTAGGAATGCCAATGAAAACCTTAAGTCCAGAGCTCTTCCAACAATAGTTATAAACAATAAAAGGAATTCAAAAATAAAATAATAATAGTGCAAGCAGGAGCCTATATACATGTAAATGGGATATGATACATGAATAGAATGTAAAATGAAATACTGTTTATTACAGTGATAACTATTTAGATAAATAAATTGCAAGAGGACAACAGATGAAGGCACTTTACAGAGCTCAGGTGTTTGACAATCCCTTGGGCTTTCTTCCTGAGCTGCTGGGAGTAGAGGTCCGGCTCCGACCTGGTGGTGATGTAATTGGTAGTAATATTACAATTACACACTATTTTTGCACTACATTTATTTGAGATTTCACAAAAACAAAAGCTACATTTTTAAGCTAAATTGTTCAAATTGTATGTGAATTAATCAGATGTTGGAACTGTCATCATGGTCAGGCCAATACAGCAGTTTGAATGTGAGCGTGTCTGTGCAGTGGCGACTGTTGACCAGCAGGTAGAGCTGTTTCAGCTTTCGAAAGATAGATTTGTAAATATACTCCAAAACTCACACACACACACACACACAAACGGCTCTCTCCGCAGTAGCCTGCTGGCAGTTAGTGTAGCGGGACCTGGGAGCGACATGAGCGGCTCTCAGCCCGGGGGCAACCCGGAGGATTTGGAGCCGCTGTGCCTGGGGCTGCTTGGCCTGAGGCGGAGAGCCCTGCAGGAGCTGTCTTCCGCCCGGACCTTCTCAGACCAGTTCCTCACCAAGTTCCTGCGGGCCAGAGACCTGGACGTGGAGCTCTCCCTGAAGGTACATCCCGTCCTGCCCGACACACACACACACACACACACACACACACACACACACACACACACACACACACACACACACACACACACACACACACACACACACACACACACACACACACACACACACACACTTACTTCAGAGAGCAGTCGGATTTACTGAATGAAGTATGCAGCTGTTTATGTCTGTTGCAGGCAGAGGTGGAGAGGCACTCAGATCTTGTACTTGAGTAAAAGCAGAAGTACTCAGATCTTGTACTTGAGTAAAGGTAGAAGTACTCAGATCTTGTACTTGAGTAATAGTAGAAGTATTCAGATCTTGTACTTGAGTAAAAGTAGAAGTACTCAGATCTTGTACTTGAGTAAAAGTAGAAGTATTCAGATCTTGTGCTTGAGTAAAAGTAGAAGTATTCAGATCTTGTATTGAGTAAAGTAGAAGTACTCAGATCTTGTACTTGAGTAAAAGTAGAAGTACTCAGATCTTGTACTTGAGTAAAAGTAGAAGTACCAGAGTGTAGGAATACTCTGTTACAGTAAAAGTCCTGCATTCTAAATGTTCCTCCAGTGAAAGTAGAAAGTACTCTCATCTAAATGTACTTAAAGTAGCGACAGTAAAAGTAGTCATTGTTTGATTGGTCCATTTCAGAATAATATCTCTGATATGTTTTATAATTATTGATTATTAAAGTGTTCTCAGAGCTGGTAAAGGTGCAGCTAGTTTGAATGGCTTTGTATACTGCAGGGTAGCTGCTGAATTTACTCCAGGTGAACTAAAGTCTGATTTAATCCAGATCTGTAAAGTAACTAAGGGGATTCAATAAATGTAGTGGAGTAAAAGTACACCATTTACCTCTGAATTGTATTGGGGTAGAAGTACAAAGTAGCATAAAATGTAAATACTCACTTAAAGTGAACATACCTCAAATGTGTACATAAGTACAGTTGTTGAGTAAACTTGGTTACTTCCCCCCTCTGGCTGCAGGCCCTTCAGACGGGCTCAGAGCCGTCTCACCCCCTCTCCACTGTAACTCCATTCAGTGTTTTGAGTGACACGTTATGGATTTTTTTTTTTAAATGATTGGGTTTAATGTTTGCTGTAATATTCTTAACACTTTTACAGACAAGTACACACTTTTAATTAAGTAAAAGTAGCAATACTACATTTTAAAATGACTTTGTTACAAGTAAAATACCTGCATCTTACTAAAATTTTTAAAAGTATTGGAATTAAAATATACTCAAATTAGTATAAGTAAAAGTACTCCTTATGGCCGATTTCAAAATCATATATATATATATATACAGTGGGGCAAAAAAGTATTTAGTCAGCCACCAATTGTGCAAATTCTCCCATTTAAAAAGATGAGAGAGCCTGTAATTTTTATCATAGGTACACTCAACTATGAGAGACAAAATGAGAAAAAAAAATCCAGAAAATCACATTGTAGGATTTTTAATGAATTTATTTTCAAATGATTGTGGAAAATAAGTATTTGGTCAATAACAAAAGTTCATCTCAATACTTTGTTATATACCCTTTGTTGGCAATGACAGAGGTCAAACGTTTTCTGTAAGTCTTCACAAGGTTTTCACACACTGTTGCTGGTATTTTGGCCCATTCCTCCATGCAGATCTCCTCTAAAGCAGTGATGTTTTGGGGCTGTCGCTGGGCAACACGGACTTTCAACTCCCTCCAAAGATTTTCTATGGGGTTGAGATCTGGAGACTGGCTAGGCCACTCCAGGACCTTGAAATGCTTCTTACGAAGCCACTCCTTCGTTGCCCTGGCGGTGTGTTTGGGATCATTGTCATGCTGAAAGACCTAGCCACGCTTCATCTTCAGTGCCCTTGCTGATGGAAGGAGGTTTTCACTCAAAATCTCACGATACATGGCCCCATTCATTCTTTCCTTTACACGGATCAGTCGTCCTGGTCCCTTTGCAGAAAAACAGCCCCAAAGCATGATGTTTCCACCCCCATGCTTCACAGTAGGTATGGTGTTCTTTGGATGCAACTCTGCATTCTTTCTCCTCCAAACACGACGACTTGAGTTTTTACCAAAAAGTTCTATTTTGGTTTCTTCTGACCATATGACATTCTCCCAATCCTCTTCTGGATCATCCAAATGCCCTCTAGCAAACTTCAGGCCTGGACATGTACTGGCTTAAGCAGGGAGACACGTCTGGAACTGCAGGATTTAAGTCCCTAGCGGCGTAGTGTGTTACTGATGGTAGCCTCTGTTACTTTGGTCCCAGCTCTGCAGGTCATTCACTAGGTCCCCCCGTGTGGTTCTGGGATTTTTGCTCACCGTTCTTGTGATCATTTTGACCCCACGGGGTGAGATCTTGCGTGGAGCCCCAGATCGAGGGAGATTAGCAGTGGTCTTGTATGTCTTCCATTTTCTAATAATTGCTCCCACAGTTGATTTCTTCACACCAAGCTGCTTACCTATTGCAGATTCAGTTTTCCCAGCCTGGTGCAGGTCTACAATTTTGTCTCTGGTCTCCTTTGACAGCTCTTTGGTCTTGGCCATAGTGGAGTTTGGAGTATGACTGTTTGAGGTTGTGGACAGGTGTCTTTTATACTGATAACGAGTTCAAAAAGGTGCCATTAATACAGGGAACGAGTGGAGGACAGAGGAGCCTCTTAAAGAAGAAGTTACAGGTCTGTGAGAGCCAGAAATCTTGCTTGTTTGTAGGTGACCAAATACTTATTTTACCGAGGAATTTACCAATTAATTCATTAAAAATCCTACAATGTGATTTCCTGGATTTTTTTTCTCATTCTGTCTCTCATAGTTGAGGTATACCTATGATAAAAATTACAGGCCTCTCTCATCTTTTTAAATGGGAGAACTTGCACAATTGGTGGCTAAATACTTTTTTGCCCCACTGTATATATACAGTGGAGGAAATAAATATTTGATCCCCTCGCGATTTTGTAAGCCCACTTACAAAGAACTTAAAAGTTTTATTTTAACAGTGAAAGAAAGAATATCAGAAAGAAAATCCAGAAATGTACATTAAAAAAAGATATAAATTGATTGGCATTTAATTGGGGGAAACAAGTATTTGATCCGCTTGCAAGAATTGTGGCTCCCAGGGACCGCTTAAATAAGTCCTCTCGCTTTAAGAAAGAACTCCTGATGTCAACTCTTTACCTGGATAAAAGACAGCTGTCCACAGTCAATAAATCAGATTACAACCTCTCCACAGAGGGCAAGACCAAAGACAGCTCTTGTGATCATGGTGGAACTAATGTCTAAGGACATCAGGGACAGGAGTGTAGACCAGCACAAGGCTGGAATAGAAGACAAGACCATCAGCAAGCAGCTTGGAGAGAGACAACTGGTTTGATTATTAGAAGATGGAAGAAGCACAAAATGACCATCAATTGCCCTCGGTCTGGGGCACCACGATCTAAGATTGTACATGTACAGCACATGGAGAGGCCGTATGAAGTCTGCCAGTGATCCTCTGAAGGATTCAGAGAAGGCTTCTGAGAAGGTGATGTGGTCAGATGAGACCAGAATCAAGATCCTTAGCATCAACTCCACATGTCATGTTTGGAGGAAGAGAAATGCTGACTATTACCCCAAGAACACCATCCCCACCGTCAAGCACAGAGGTGGAACCATTATGATTTGGGGGGGTTTCTCTGCTAAGGGGACAGGGCTGTTCACCGCATCAAGGGGATGATGGAGGGGGCCATGTATCATAAAATATTGGCTGATAACCTCATTCCCTCAGCCAGGAACCTGAAAATGGGACATGGATAGCCCTTCCAGCATGACAATGTCCCAAAATATACGGCCCTCCCTTAGGGTGAGGGAGGGGCCTAGCCAGTCTCTGGACCTCCATCCCATAGAAAATCTGTGGAGGGAGCTGGAGCTTCCAGCTGCCAGGCATCAGCTTCCAAACCTTAAGGATTTGGAAAGAATCTGCAGAGAGGAGAGGACCAAAATCCATCCTGAGATGTGAGCAAACCTGGTGACCAACTACAAGAAGCATCTGACCTCTGTGCTGTCCAACAAGGCTTTCTCCACCAAGAACTAAGGCATGTTCTGCAAGGGGATCAAATACTTATCTCCCACAATTAAATGCACATTCATTTATATCTTTTTTTAATCTACATTTCTGGATTTTTCTTTTTGATATTCTGTCTCTCACTTTGAAAATAAACCTAGAATTAAAAGTGTAAACTGTTCAGTTCTTTGTAAGTGGGCAAACTAACAAGATCAGCAGGGGATCAAATACTTATTTCCTTCACTGTAATTTGAGTTACTGTGTTACTTTTATGATTATTCATATCGCAGCTGGTAAATGTAGAAACACTTTCAATAACTTAATAAACTACTCCCGGTTTAACGGCAGAGACTGAAGAGGGACCGACCTGTGACGAGGACAGTGCAGCGTTGGTCCAAGCAGTCTGACTCTGCTCTCCGCCACTGCTTTGGCATCACGGAGTGGTGTGTGTTTGAGGAGGACGACATAAAACACACATACTGACGCGGTCATTTGCTACATCGGCAAATGCATCGATGACGTTGTGCCGCGGATTACTGTACGGACATTCCCAAATGAGAAGCCCTGGATAAACGGCGAGGTCCGAGCTAAACTTAAAGCACGGGCCATCGCGCACAGCGGCGGTGACTTGGATGAGTACAGGAATTCCAGGTATGCACTCTGGAGAACTATTAGCAGTGCGAAAAGACAATACAGGGACAAGGTGGAGTCGAACTACAAGGGCTCCAACGGCAGAAATATGTGGTCTGGACTAAAAACAATAACAGACTACAAAAGGACAACGAGTGGTGCTGAGGAAGTGTCTGCATCTCTCCCAGATGAACTGAACACATTTTATGCATGCTTTGAGAAGCCCCCGGCTGTGGAGGCACAGAAGGCTCAGGATCCCTGCTCACTGGTTTTAATCAGTGCAGATGTGTGTAGATCTCTGAAAAGGATCAACACACACAGGGCTCCTGGACCTGATGGCATCCCTGGCCGTGCTCTCAATGTGTGTGCAGTTCAGCTGGCAGATGTGTTCACAGACATTTTCAATAGGTCACTGCTCCAGTCTGTAGTCCCCACATGTTTTAAAGAGTCCATCATTGTCCCTGTCCCCAAAAAGACAAAACCCATCTGCCTCAATGACTACCTCCCAGTTGCACTCACCTCCATCATCATGAAGTGCTTTGAGCGGTTAGTCAAAACTTTTATCACCTCCTCCCTCCCTGACTCACTGGACCCCCTGCAGTTTGCCTACAGGGCAAACAGGTCCACGGATGATGCCATCTCCCTCAACCTCCACACTGCCCTCTCCCACCTGGACCAGAGGAACACTTATGTGAGAATGCTGTTCATTGACTACAGTTCAGCATTCAACACCATTGTGCCCTCCAAGCTCATCATTAAGCTCAGGGACCTTGGGCTCAACAGCGCCCTCTGTGACTGGATCCTGAGCTTCCTGACGGGCAGATCCCAGGCAGTGCGGATGGGGAACATCACATCCTCCACCTTGACCCTCAACACCGGAGCCCCTCAGGGTTGTGTGCTCAGCCCTCTCCTCTACTCCCTGTTCACGCACGACTACGTGGCCACACACAGCTCCAACACCATCATCAAGTTTGCTGACGACGCGACCGTCATCGGCCTGATCACAGACGGCGACGAGACGGCGTACAGAGAGGAGGTCAGAGCCCTGACATCTTGGTGCCAGGACAACAACCTCCATCTCAACGTCAGCAAAACAAAGGAGCTGATTGTGGACTACAGGAAGAGGCAGAGAGAGGCACACACACACCCATCACCATCGACTGGACTCCTGTGGAGAGAGTCAGCAGCTTCAGGTTCCTCGGGGTAAACATCAGTGAGGACCTGACATGGACACATCACACCAGGGTCATATCCAAGACGGCTCGACAGCGGCTCTTCTTCCTCCGCAGGCTGCGGAAGTTCAACATGGACTCCAGGATACTCTGCAACTTCTATAGGTGCACCATCGAGAGTATCCTGACTGGCTGCATCAGCGCCTGGTATGGCAGTTGCACCGCCCTCAACCGTAAGACTCTACAGAGGGTGGGGAAAACTGCTCAGCACATCACCAGGACGGAGCTGCCATCCATAGAGGACTTCTACACCCAGCGGTGTAGGAAGAAGGCCGGTAGGATAATAAAGGACCCCCATCACCCCAGCAACAATCTGTTCTGTCTGCTGCCGTCTGGCAGACGGTACCGCAGCATCTGGACCAAGACCACCAGACTCAGAGACAGTTTTATACCACAGGCTATAAGACTGCTGAACTCCTGAGCTCTGTGAATGTCTGCCCACATCTGTTTATAGTACACGCATATATATACAGTATATCTATATATTATTATACATATCTGCCATATACATCTGTTATACGTAATATATGCATCTGTCCATGCCTCCTCATTCAACAGCGTAAAGTATTTAAATAATTTCAATGTATTCCACATATGTATATATTTCACATCCTTAAATCTTTATTGTCCATCCATCCATCCATCTTCTCCCGCTTTTCCGTCAGGGTTGCGGAGGTAACAGCTCTAGCAGAGAGCCCCAAACTTTCCTTTCCCTGGCCACATCAACCAGCTCTGACTGGGGGATTCCAAGGCGCTCCCAGGCCAGCGAAGAGATATAATCCCTCCACCTGGTCCTAGGTCTACCCCTCGGTCTCTTCCCAGCTGGACGTGCCTGGAACACCTCCCTAGGGAGGCGCCCAGGTGGCATCCTCACTAGGTGCCCGAACCACCTCAACTGGCTCCTTTCAACGCGAAGGAGCAGCGGTTCTACTCCGAGTCCCTCCCGGATGACTGAACTTCTCACCTTATCCCTAAGGGAGATGCCAGCCACCCTGCGGAGAAATCCCATTTCGGCCGCTTGTATCCGCAATCTCGTTCTTTCGGTCATGACCCATCCTTCATGACCATAGGTGAGGGTAGGAACGAAGATGGCTCGGTAGACAGAGAGCTTTGCCTTCTGGCTCAGCTCTCTTTCCATCGCAACGGTGCGGTAAAGCGACCGCAGTACCGCTCCCGCTGCTCCGATTCTCCGGCCCATCTCACGCTCCATTGTTCCCTCACTCGAGAACAAGACCCCGAGATACTTGAACTCCTTCACTTGGGGTAAGGCTTCATTCCCTACCTGGAGTGGACAATCCATCGGTTTCCTGCTGAGAACCATGGCCTCAGATTTGGAGGTGCTGATCCTCATCCCAGCCGCTTCACACTCGGCCGCGAACCGATCCAGTGAGTGCTGAAGGACACAGACCGATGAAGCCATTAGGACCACATCATCTGCAAAAAGCAGTGGTGCAATCCTTAGCCCACCGAACTGCAAACCCCCTCCCCCACGACTACGCCTCGAAATCCTGTCCATGAATATCACAAACAGGATTGGTGACAAAGTGCAGCCCTGGCGGAGGCCAACCCTCACCGGAAATCGGTCCGACGTGCTGCTGAGGACCCGGACACAGCTCTCGCTTTGAAAGTACAGAGATTGGATGGCCCTGAGCAGAGACCCCCTCACCCCATACTCCCGCAGCACCTCCCACAGTATCTCCCTGGGAACCCGGTCATACGCCTTCTCCAAATCCACAAAGCACATGTAGACCGGATGAGCATACTCCCAGGCCCCCTCCAGGATCCTTGCGAGAGTGAAAAGCTGGTCCGTCCAGGACGAAAACCGCATTGTTCCTCTTCAATCTGAGGTTCTTGTAAATATTCTTCTCTGTTTTTGCACCATGTATTTATCTTATTTGCACCATGTATGTTGAGTTGTTGGAGGAGCATGGGACATAAGATTTTCATTGCCAACATATACGTTTTATATGCTGTGCATATGACCAATAAAACCTTGAAACCTAAACAGCCGCTGGATATCTTAACCTATAATTCTACGTCACATTTCATTTACTGATTGATTTATATTTTGTATTACTCTAGCTTATACTAGTCATTGTAGTGGAGTAAAGTATAAAGTAGCATAAACTGAGTATACTCTAAATTGTAATAAGTACAGTACTTGTAGTACTAGTAAATGTACTTGTTGTGATACGTCGCTTGGTGCAAGACCTCAAGTACTGCTGTTCCTGAGGTCTGTTCCGGCTCACTGGGCTGCAGGTGGCAGGAGGGATGTCGCCTGTAAGGCTACACACTGTGAACATGTATTTGCATTGGGGTTGGGGGCTCTGCATTACCACCATTAGCACACAGCACAGCATCAACAGTATCTGTGATTTATCAGAATCAGAAGTACTTTATTTATCCCAAACTGGGAAATTTTTGCGTTGCAGCAGCGAAATACAAAGAGAAGCAAGACAAATACAAATAATTAGAACTAAAAAATAAATTAAAAATAAAAATGAATGAAAATGAAAATGAATAAAAATAAAAATGAAATACACAAATGTACGAAAAGGCAATAATAATATAGTGTAAATGTACAATGGTAAGTGTGAAGGAGTGCATGTTAAGTCCAGTTTACAGAGAGGCTATGGAGCAGTGAGTTGTCTGCCAGCCAGAGGGGTATTATTGTAAAGTTTTATTGCAGTGGGCAGGTTCCAGCAGCAGGTGGAGAGGGTGGGTGGGGTTATCCATGATGTTTGTTCAGAGTCCTCCTCTTCACCACAGCCTCAAAAGGGTCCAATTTGATGCCGATGACAGAGCCAGCTTTCCTGATCAGTTTATTGATTCTGCTGGTGTCACCGGCTCTGATGCTGCCCCCCCAGAAGACGGCAGCAAAGAAGAGTGCACTAGCAACAACAGACTGGTAGAAGATCTCCAACATCTTGCTGCACACGTTGAAGGATCTCAGCATCCTCAGAAAATAGAGTCGGCTCATCCCCTTCTTGTACACAGTGTTGGCCCTCCAGTTCAGTCCGTTTCCGAGGTGCACTCAAAGGTACTTGTAGTCCTCCACCACAGCCACATCCTCACCCAGAATGCACAGGGGCAGTGAAGACGTCCTCTTCTTCTTGAAGTCAATGACCATCCCTCTGGTCTTGGCCACATTCAAAAGCAGATGATTTTTCCCCGTCCACTCCACAAAATCCTCCACCATCGCTCTGTACTCCTCCTCCCGTCCATCCCTTATACACTCTACCACTGCAGAGTCATCTGAACATTTCTGCAGGTGGCATGACTTGAGTTGTATTTAAAGTAAGTGGCGTATAAGCTGACCAGGAAAGGAGACAGCACAGTTCCCTGTGGGGCTCCTGTAATACCAACCACCACATCAGACAGGACACTGCCCAGCCGGACACACTGTGGCCTGTCTGTGAGGTAGTTGGTAATCCAGGAGATGGTGGACACGTCTACCCTCATAGCCTGCAGCTTGTCACTCAGTAGCCGTGGCTGGATCGTGTTGAATGCACTGGAGAAATCAAAGAAGGTGATTCTCACAGTGCACCCCGACCCATCCAGGTACGAGTGAGCACGCTGCAGCAGGTAGATAATGGCATCGTCCACTCCCAGCTGAGGCTGGTAGGCAAATTGCAGATGATCTACAAATGATCTCACCTGCGGTCTGAGATGGGAGAAGACCAGTCTCTCCAGCACCTTCATCACATGAGATGTGAGAGCTACTGGCCGATAGTCATTGAGCCCAGAAGGAGTCGTCTTTTTAGGGACAGGAACAACGCAGGACGTCTTCCACAGCACCGGGATGGTCTCCATGGAAAAGGCTCAGGTTGAAGAACAGGAGACAGCTGGCTGGCGCAGGTCTTCAGAACCCTGGGGCTGATGCCGTCCGGGCCTGCAGATTAGATTGTGATTGTTTGTTTGTGCTTGTTGTCATCAACTTAGCATATGCATTTCATTTGTTCATTGTAACCTTTAACGCTACAACAATTAGTAATATGCACTTCCACGGTGCAGCAGATGCATGTTCCTGCAGCATTGTGGAATCTTGTTTATGTGACGTCATCAACAGTAGGTCGGCCATCTTTGCAGGCTATAATGCAACCTGTTCATTTAAGCCTAGACTACACGTTGCTATGAATGGTGAGGTGAGGACGCAGTTTTGTAGGCACACCTGAAAGTTAGGCTCCCTCGATAAAAACCGAGGAGATTTATACTTTGCTTTCTGAAATTTAGCTGAGCATGGGATATCTGTCAAACAGGTTGCTGATACATATACGATGATTTTGGAAGCTTTCCTTTTTTTAGACAAGTGTATCTGTTACATTTGAGCCATTTTTATCAACTAGCTTCTCCCTCAAAGCGTCAGTTCTTTGCAAACAAGCTTCATGTGATCCAGAACTTGAAGTAGCCAGTAGGTACTTTCAGTGTTGGACAGTAGAACTATATCCATTAGAGAAATAGTGACGTTAGTGTAGACATTTTTGACACATTGTTCGATGGCTGTGTGTTTGATGGCTGTGTGTTCGATGGCTGTGTGTTCGATGTTCGATGGCTGTGTGTTCGATGGCTGTGTGTTCGATGGCTGTGTGTGTGAGCGTCAGTGGAGCTGGTCCTCCTTTGTTGGCTCAACAGGAAGCTGAGTGACTGACTGTGATTTGCGCACACCTGGAGCTCACCCAACTGTGTGTAAGCTCAGCAGTCAGAATCACTGACACACAGACTGACCCTGACTCTTACCACACTCATTCTTCTTTATTAAAACCCCACAGCTGAATTTTTTAAATTTCTGGTTTGATCAGCATTTACTTTGTGGGTTTAGTACTGGGAACAGGACAGATTAAATGCAGTAAACCATTTGATCTGTGTTGACCTCTAGCTGTTAGCACTTGTTTAGCATGTGTTCTTTAGTGCCCTAGTATTTCACCCGCAGTCACGGGGTGGGGGTATAACTCTCATTTCCTGTGTCCTGTGTAGCTGTTACTGAACTACCAGCGGTGGCGCAGGGAGAGTCCTGAGATCAGCCGCTGTCTGTCCCCCTCTTCTGTGCTCGGCCTGCTCAACACAACGTACCACGCCGTCCTCCCCCAGCGGGACCACAGCGGCAGCAGGGTGCTCATCTACAGGATCGGTCAGTACACCTGTCTTTGTATGGATATACAGACGTGGACAAAATTGTTGGTACCCTTCCGTTAAAGAAAGAAAAACCCACAATGGTCACTGAAATAACTTGAAATTGACAAAAGCAATAATAAATAAAAATGTATTGAAAAATAACGAATGAAAATCAGACATTGCTTTTGAATGGTGGTTCAACAGAATCATTTAAAAAACAAATTAATGAAACTGGCTTGGACAAAAATGATGGTGCAGGAGTCTCTCAATGAGACTTCTGCACCTGTCGACAGGTATTTTGGCCCACTCTTCGTTAACACACTGCTCCAGCTGTCTCAGGTTTGAAGGGTGTCTTCTCCAGACAGCATGTTTCAGTTCCTTCCACAAATGTACAATAGGGTTTAGATCAGGGCTCATAGAAGGCCACTTCAGAATAGTCCAACGTTTTGTTCTGAGCCATTCTTGGGTGTTTTTAGCTGTGTGTTTTGGGTCATTATGCTGTTGGAGGACCCCTGAACTGCGACTCAGACCAAGCTTTCTGATACTGGGCAGCACATTTCGCTCCAGAATGCCTTGATAGTCTTGAGATTTCATGATACCCTGCACAGATTCAACACACCCTGTGCCAGATGCAGCAAAGCAGCCCCAGAACATAACCGAGCCTCCTCCATGTTTCACATTTGCGTCTGTAAAACATAGAGCTGGGTGACTTGCCAAAAAGTTCCAGTTTTGTCTGATCTGTCCAAAGGACATTCTCCCAGAAGCTTTGTGGCTTGTCAACGTGCATTGTGGCAAATTGCAGTCTCGCTTTTTTATGATTTGCTTTCAACAGTGGTGTCCTCCTCGGCCGTCTTCCATTAAGTCCACTTTGGCTCAAACAGCGGCAGATGGTGCGATCTGACACTGACGTACCTTGACCTTGGAGTTCACCTCTGATCTCTTTAGAAGTTGTTCTGGCTTCTTCGGTTACCATTCGTATTATCAGTCTCTTCAATTTGTCATAAATGTTCCTCTTGCGGCCTCGTCCAGGGAGGTTGGCTACAGTCCCGTGGACCTTAAACTTCTGAATAATATGTGCAACTGTAGTCACATATCAAGCTGCTTGGAAATGGTCTTACAGCCTTTACCTTTAACATGCTTGTCTATAATTTTCTTTCTAATATCCTGAGACAACTCTCTCCTTAGCTTTCTGTGCTCCATGTTCAGAGTGGTACACACCATGATACTAAACAGCAGACTGACTGATTACAAGTCTGAAGACACCTGTGATGCTGATTACAGGACACACCTTAGTTTAACATGAAGGACCTGTGGTCAAATTGTTTTCAGTCCTTTCTAGGGGAACCATCATTTTTTGTCCAGGCCAGTTTCATTATTTTGTTTTTTTTAAATGATTCTGTTGAACTACAATTCAAAAGCAATTTGATTTTCATTCATTTTTTTTTCAAATACATTTTTATTTACTATTAATTTTGTCAGTTTCAAGTTATTTCAGTGACCATTGTGGGTTTTTCTATCTTTAATGGAAGGGTACCAACAATTTCGTCAACATCTGTATATATTTGCGGTGATGTATATTTGTTTTCCTGTTGATGCGTATTGGAGCATGATGCTACAGCCGGATGCAATGTGGATGAGAGTGGTTTCTCTGTGCAGGACAGTGGGACCCAAAAGATTGGTTGGCCTTCCAGGTGTTCAGTGTCAGCCTGATGACATCAGAGATCATCTCCATGGAGACAGAGACACAGATGCAGGGTCTGAAGGCCATTTTTGACCTGCAGGGATGGAGTTTAGGCCACGCTCTGCAGGTTAACCCTTCCCTGGCCAGAAAGATGTCCTCCGTGCTCTCGGTAGGCCTAGCCTCCTGCCTCAGGTCAGCTCTCCTGTAAACACAGCTCCTACATGTGTTGTGAAGCTGGACACATACCTCTACATATGCTGCATCCATAATAAGATATTATACTATATAAACACTTTATAACAGATACAGCTCCAGAAAAAATTAAGAGCCCACTCCAAATGTTTCTTAAATCTTTATCTCTACAGGTATGGCAGCCAGTCCAGTGTCTGTTGAATTTCAACACAATGAAAATGTGTCAGTAGAATACAATAAAACATTTAAAGCAAATGTTTAACTCAAAGACATACCTATAAATAATAAAATAAGAGAAAATAATAATGCTGAAGTTGTCTCTTAATTTTTTCCGCGGCTGTAGGAGAAGCTGAGGTCTGTACTCAGCTCCTCATGTTGCACACAGGAAGGATGTTCCTGTAACGTTCCTGCGTAAGTAAGGAACACAGCATAAGCAACACACCGTTGTAGCATATATGTTTGGCAGTTAGCTCCCCAACATTTTCAGAGTGGAATTCACTAAGACTGAACTGTGGCAGATGTATGGACAGCTGTGGCATTACAGGTGTACCTACTATTCTACTTCTGACCAAACAGCAATATCCCTGGCTCTCAGTCCTGGCTCTAATGGGAGAGATGCTCCATTTGTGCATTATAAGATCGGCCAGTAGAAAGGTGATCTTTTTAACTCATTTTTGATTGCATAGAAATGTTGTTCATTGAAATAGCTGAACAGCTTCAGTGCTCCATGAGTGTGTGGAGCTGTTTCCAAACACAGGTGCTGAGTGTGTCTGCTGAAGAATATGATTCTATCCATTCCCTGCTCCTGTTTCTCCTCTCTAAAACGTTGTTTATATATATATATATATATATATATATATATATATATATATATATATACATATATGTATATAACATAAAACAAATAAAACCAATGCAAATAGTGACAGAAATAACAGAATAGAAATAAAATAGTGGAAGAAGAAGTCTATATACATGTAAATGGGATATGAACAGTAAAATATTGTATATATAAATTTTGTGCTGTAAAATTAAATTAAATACTGTTTATTACCATGATAACTATTTAGATAAACAAATTGTAAGAAGACAAACTGAGGTGTTTAGTCTCCTGTCCTGAGGGAACAAGAGTTTTATAATATTAAAGGCACATTTCATTTTTCATATTTTTACAGAATGTGTTTTCCTTTATCTTTTATTTTTTAACTGGAAGAAGGTTAGATTGTTTCTACACCTGTCTCTGTGTGTGTGTGTGTGTGCATGTCCAGGACTCTTTTCCACTGAAAGTCCGAGGAATCCATCTGGTGAACGAGCCAATGTTCTTCCGGCCAGTCTTCGCCATGATCCGCCCCTTCCTGCCGGATAAGATCAGACAGAGGGTCAGCCGCCTGTCACTCACACATCCCCTGTCTCTGTTCTCACACTCACACACACCGTGTTAAACATGTACCCCTCTCCCCCGCTGCAGATCCACATGCACGGTGCTGCTTTCCAGGAAACTTTAAGCGACTTCTTCTCGGCTTCTATCCTGCCTCCAGAATATGGAGGGGAGGGGCCTGGCATAGAGGGGGTGTGTCAGGACTGGACCAATGAGCTGCTTCAATCCGAGACGCTCCTGCAGCAGATTGCCACCCACCCAACAGGTGACATCGCCATCCCTCCCGAGGACTGCTGGATCTCAGAGAGGGTGGAGGCCGAGCAACTGTCGGAGGGATGATGTTGGGAATTTTGGCCCCTGGGTCACACACACACACACACACACACACACACACACACACACACACACACACACACACACACACACACACACACACACACACTCATTAACACACTTCACTTCAGGTTGTTGTCTGTCTCTATCTGATCCACGTTGTGCTTACATTATGTTAGCTGTCTCTTGGTTACGTCCTTCATGAAATCTGACCATGGGGACACGTTAAAGATACTTATTGAAAATAAACATTTCCCCCAAAGTATTTAAAGGTGACTCGTACCTGCTAGCTTCCCGGTGCTGACAGTGTGTTCAGCTCCTCTCAAGCCACAGAGTGTGACTGGGTCCAGAGGGAAAGGTCAGCACCTCTCTCACACAAACCTTATCAGCTGTTTCTCTTTCACAGGATGTTGCTGGAAGTTTTTTACAGAGTTCATTTTTTGTTCTATATTTAAACATTAATAATGTGAAGACAATTCTCCAGTGGAGCTAAGGGATGGATCACCTTGAGGGACGGGCTACAAGAACCCAGAAAGCGTCCATCTCTTTGAAATCCACTGTGATGCTTTGCAATGATCCTGGAAGCTGGACAGACAAGACAGATCCTGGACAGACAAGACAGATGAGCCTGATCCTTCGACTCAGCCCCTCCCCTAATGATCTCCTGTTCTTGGTGGATCAGTTTTAGCGTGGTCATCATTTCAACAGTTTCCACTTATGTTACAATATTTGGAGGACCAATATATGCCATATTCCCCGGTATATTGAGACATGAATGTGCTGTTAACACTGAGTTTAAAAAGATTTGTGTTGCTAGACCTGAAATAGGTTGTTAATAACAGGATGTGTATTTATTCAGCTTGCCCTTTCTAAAAACAGAATGAATGTATTTTTTACATGCTCGCTTTTTTCAGAGCACATACAATTGTATAGACATAAAGGAAAATGTTGTTGTGCTCTTATGTGTTTACACATTTGAACTGTTTTGACATCAACATGATTGGTCAGCAAACATCAGGCCTGTGTTCTTGTAGGGTTTGTGTACGTTCAAGGGTCAATGAAGGAAAGGTTCTGAGTGTTGTGAATAAATGTTTCTGTGCTCAGCCTGAGGATGTTTTAGTAACAGACAGGTCTTTTTTCTATTCAAGTGAAGGACTACCAGATAAATACCTGTCATGTTGATGTGTCAGCGGGTTGTAGTATTGATCAGGACGAGAATGCAGTCCCCTAACATGGAGAGGGCTTGACATGATAGACATGAGGGTCAAATCTCAGACTAAAGACACATGAAAAGTCATACTAAACCCCTGCATGGCAGATTTAGTGCCGCACGTTTTAGGAGAACAACCACAGTAACATTTTCATGTTTTTTCATTTTAATAATAGAAACAGTAAAAATAAAAACAATGGGAGGATTGGTAGCCAGGTACAACATTAAAATGCATGTTATTGCATCAAAAATAGTTATACAAAAAAAAGATTTGAATACTTGCAACAGTGTTTTTAAACTGTGGTATACCTTGTTTTCCTTAAGTAAAATATCTTAAAACTTTTTCAACCACTGACATTAAGTCACAAGTATAAAAGCCCTTGAATCAGCTTGGTTTACTTTCCTAACCTTTGCTGTTCCTTTTGGTAGTCTGCCCCCCCCCCCCCTGCTCTCTGTGCACGCTCGCTGCAGACCTTTGACCAGAGATTCGCTTAGCACACATCCAGCACCAGCTCTTTGATAGCTTCACGATGGACTGCGTATGTGCACTGAGAAACATTAATCCCAAACATTCTGTTTCATTCCTCTTCACTTCCTAAACTGAAAGGAACCCATGTGTTGTTCAGTATTGTAGAAATACAGCTTCCTTCCTCTGTCCAAACACTAACTTCCCTTAAAACAGACGGTGCTATACTGCTGGGTTTACATTACACCAGCTCCACACATACACAACTCCCCAAACAGTGACAGAGAAACGTTGATGTGTCAGAGGACAGAGCAGGCAGCGGGGAAACATCAGATGCAAGGGACTGTCTGAATAAATGAATCCTGCTGGAAGGTATTCGGCTGCACAGCATTCCAAGCACTTTGCCTGTAAGGTCAAATCTTTTATTACGTCATTGATAACCAATGCTTTTTGACTCAACACGGTATATTAAAAGAAAAAGGAAACCAATAAAGAGTTTTTAACTTATACTGGGTTTTTAGAGTGCTAGCTGATACCATGTAACTCCTGTGTGTTTGAACAGCTTGCTGAGTGAGTGCACACCCACAGTTAATCTTTAGACCCAGTGCTGACCTGTGTACACTTATTGGTTTTATGTGACAGGCATTGTCCCTTAACAAGAATAAATAATGAACAGATTTATTTACCTGGACTGCGTCACCTCTGTTCCGCTCTGAGGTTCGGACCCTCTGAGAGGGAAACCCAAGGACTGGTTCTGGGCTCTCAGATTCTTCACATGGGAGATGGAAGATAAAACATGTGTAAACCACAATTTCACATATAATATCACATGTGAAACAGCAGTGTGCGCATGTGTGATAAATTCACATGGAGAGATTGTGTACATTTTCTTTCCATGTGAAGACATGAGTCAGTTATCTTTAGCAGACTGCATGGATTTGATTGGTCACTCTTATCTATTGATGTGTTGCAAACAGACTTGATGAAATCAATCCACAGCTTCCTGTTTGCACTCGGCTTTCTGTGGGGCACCCACTGATGCACTCTATAAAAGAAGGTTTGCACAAATCACTTGAAATAACAACCAAATCCCTGATTTAAAACAATTTAACACATTCCGTGTTTGAAAGCAATGTATTTGCAGAGTTATACATCATAAGTAGTAATAACAGAGCAAGTCCCATTAATACAGCTCCAGAGCTGAGGTTAACAGACTTATACAGAAGACATTAGCATTGGCATTTAAAAACAAACTTTCAAACAAAATTTATCATCTCTACACGTTTGAACTTTTAAACGTCCCTTTGTCAAAAATAAAAGCTTTTGTTTTTATTATGTGGACCGGATAAAGGATTGGCCCAGATCAGAATATAGTCTTTTCATAGTGGACATTTATTTATTAACTTAAGTGCCAGTTTCTCTCATATTTATGACACGAAATATGTTATATGATATATAACACACACAGTGATGGGAGGAGAATAGGCCACAGTTACTCAGTGTTTTGTAGGAGTCAGGTCAGCGGGGGGCGCCACAGAACTGCGGTACCTCTCAAATCCTCTCACAAAAAAAATCAACACACTTGGTATTTATTAATTCAACTGTTTTTATTTACGTATTATTTATATGTTTTAGATGATCATTCCATTTAGCTGACACTGTTATCCAAAGCGACGTACAATAAGTGCAATAAACCATAAAGATTCAAACTAAGGACAACAAGAACAGCAGACATATTTACTTCAGACAACCCAGACCATTGTGAGTGCTGGTGCACAAGTTAACTCTTAAATACTTTTTTGTATTCATTGGCCAAGGTATAAGCGAAATAGGTGGGTAACTGCTGTAAATGTCCCCTGTGTGGAACGAATAACGGTATTCTGATTCTGAATCTGATAATCACCGCCCTCCCCAGCCAGTGTTTCTTTAACATTCCAATTGACTTTGGGGTGGAACCCTTTATATTCCCAACAACACACAACACGCCTAGCATGCAAATGACGTTCCGCCTAGCTGATTAGATCACTCCTCATTTTCCACACAGAACCAATATGTTTGAACACGTGAGCCCCCCCTCAGACAATGCTTGCCCCCCTCCCCCCAACCACACACACAATATATTAATTAACTTGGTTTTGTTAAATTCCTTGATGTCAATAGAATCTTGGTTTTATATTTGATCAATGCCCAAAAGATGTACAAGAATAAAAACAGAAGCTAGGTATCGGGCAAAGTATACTCAGGAGGAAGCTTTGTCATATCACACATAAACTGAAGACACTCAAACGGCTGGAGGACACCAGCTTTTGAAAACTAAAACTTAACCATGCTTATAGTAATAGACCACATATACATTCAAATGTTTGTTTTCATTGTAATAAGAATTTGTATCCCAATCAAAGAAAATGGTTGTAGCCTACTTGTCCTTGGGAAGAATCATTAAGAAAAAAATTCTGATTAAAGCAGATTACAGTTGTTTAATGACAATCAGAACATATTTCCTTTATTTGTGCCTTAGAGGGAGAAATGTACATTGTTACAGCAGTATAGATCGACGAAAAATAAAAAGAACACACTATTATATAAAAAGCCATGCACATAGTATTTAAAGTATAACATAAAATTTAAAAAAAGTAGTAAAGCAAAGGAGTAATGAATGAAAGGAATGATGGCAGATTTGAACTGTGCTTCTCCTGCTATAGGGGCCAGTTATATGTGCTGAGACCTATAAAGACAAGGCAGTGTCAGTGCTATCAGCAACACATGGACAGCCTAATGTGTGCAGTCAAGATTTTGACATCGCGAAGTTCTGCAAAAAAAAACAGCAGGCAACTTTGATCAAATGTCATTGTTTATTAAGTATCGACAGGGAAACTCTTTGAATTATTTTCTTAATATATAAATCAAATGGAAAGTTATCTCATAGTATTTCACAGTAAAGTGTTTTTCATCCCAAAATAAAAAATAGAAATGTGCCTAACTTAAACCATACTGCCGGCCCATTACAAATGAGGTTGAAAGTATGAAAGTTATTTCCTTGTCAAAGTATCTTCATTGTTACAACGTAACATTTTTGTGCGTAGATTATGTTTGATATGAACATTAGTATGGAGAAGGAAAGGGTCTTCCATCTTGCCACGTTCCAGAGGAGCGGGGGGCGGGGCAGAGATAAGACTATCCACACGATTGAATAAGCAAGACGCCTCCCCACATCAATTGGTTCAATAATGCTCCTGCTCCGCCCATTTATGTTGACCGGGATTGTCATTGGTTTAGAGAGCTATCAGTCCCGAGGTTGACGGGTGGCGCTGGGTTTTATGAGGAAGGAGAAAAAAATTATATTTCTTTTCACTGCTAGAAGTTGAGCCTCCGGACGTTGTTGTGCTCTCCCTCAGAGGTCTACCTGCCCTTTAAACTGATATCCGCCATGGCTGCGAAGAAAAACGCTAAAGTGCACGCGAAGCCCAAAGGTATGTTGCTTTTGTTTTTCGCGCAGGGTGCTGGAGGGGGGATCCTGCAGTTATCCGCTCTCACTACAGGCCTCTGAACTGAGTGTTTGCAAGCTGTGCTTTCATTCAGGGCCTTGGTCCTGCTAGCTAGCTTCATCTACCTCCAGGTACTGTTAACGACGTGCTAGCTGCTCCGTGCGAGTGACTCGGTTTAACGGGAACGCCACTTAAGCTGGGTTTATGCAGCACGTAAACACTGTCTTTAAGCTTTCTGTTATTAATGCGTCCACAAATTAACGTTACATTAATCGTGCAGGGTTGCCTACGCCATACATTAGAGTTTACCAACGTTAGGTCTGCTTACAGGTTTCAAAACGAGTTCGTTATTAGCAACAGAAGCTAGCAGCGTCCCTGCTCACTACTGAGCACTCCTGCCGGGAGAGTGGGCCAAACGACCGGGCTGACACCGGGACGTTAGGCCCTTCAGCTCCAGCAGTGGGACCAGTTAAGCCAGCATTGCGAGTTTGTGTGCCCCCCCCCGGGCACAATGCACCCCGCCCCCAGTGTAGGACGAGTCACTCTTCCAAATGCTCACGTGTCAGTATGAGTGGCGTGGGTGGTGTAGCATATACGTGGCCCTTTGGGGGTCCCCATTGTCCCCCCCCCCCCCATATGCGTTCATTCAGCTCTGTTGTTGTTGGTCAGAGCATTTCGCACCGCTCCAAGTATAGTGGATGTTTAATTACCTGGCCTGCCTCTTAATTCAATAACAAACTTGTCATGTCGCAGTATATTCTCATAATTCTATCCCGTTTAAACACAGGCTGCAGACATATTGTGTAATAAGTCCTGGGCAGGGGGCTTGGAGAGGGGGAGGGGGGCAGTTTTGCATTCTTTGTACTTTCCGTGCTGCTGTTCAGTGTGTAGATGATCTCGTAGTGTGTTCATACTTACTGCAAGAGGCAAGAAACTTGGTACACTATGTCCTGTAGCCGCACAGGACTGACAAGCCCCCTATACTTCAAAACAATGTGAAGGGTCCGGACACTACAGCATTACTATGCATTGTAAAATAATATGTACAATGCATAGTAACAAAAGTTTTATATATATTTATGTAACAAATAATGGTTTGTGCAAACGGTTGACTGCATGTGTTGAATGCAGCGCTCCACAGCACATTCGGACAAACGGCTCATCATGGCACACCGAAAACTGTGACACGGTGCTCGTATATGCACCGTTTGCTTTTTAACTGATTGTAGCTTTATCTCAGATGTCATAACGTATCCTTCTGTAGCGGATCAAAGGGCAGAGTTGGCTGGAAACATCCAGGGAACAAAATGTTCAGTTTTGCGTCTTTTCCCTGGCCACGCCCCCACGTGCACTGTATACCCAGCACAATGAAACCATCGAGGCTCTTATAGGAGGGGGACTGCTCTTAGAAGGAAAAATAAACCTATAATTGTTATTTCTATGGAGCTACTGTAATGTTATTCAACGTTTTTGCTACATGAGGTTAAAGGTACAGATCTGGATTGTGTGACAATAAAAGTATGATTAACACAAATATTCATGTGGAAGCTTAATGTCCTAACTTTGGTTCATATCTAGTCTGGTTGATGCACATGTAGTAATCCCAGTTCTGGAGCAGTAGTAAGTTAACTAACACTCAACTGAGAAAGAAAGGCCACGGATGTGTTTATTTGGTTTAAACCATTTGATCCAACACAGAAAGTGGCTTATCAAATATTGACTTTGGCTCTCACAGAACATCTTGATGGAGTGTAAACATTAAGTTGTATGCCAGGTGTTTTGAACATCCCAATAAACCGTTTAGCGGCGTGCTTCTTGACTATCTATATGTGCTGATCCGGTGCTTCATTGAATCCATTGATCCGTGATAAATACGTGAGGGATGGGCTTTTAATCATTAGGAGATATTTGCATTTACTCAAATCTTAGCTTCATTCGTCTAAGCCCAATCATTTTTTGATTGTACATTGTGTGTGTTTTATTTATTATTAATTCAATCCCTCAGGCTCCACCCCCACCCCCCTCCAAAGGTGTGCACAACCGAAAGGGTAAAATCCTGACCTGTCCGCCTGGGACTGACGTGTGATGCAGTGTTTCGTCTTGGCATGTGCAAGAGTGTGTTTTTAGGGTAATCATAGATGGGACCATTCCCATGTGTTGGCTTAGAGCTGCATCATGCTCATCTATGTCTCAGTTTTTGCCAATGAAGAGGTGCAGTTTTACGCGAGAATACTTTTATGGATGCTATAATAACATTGTTTTCTATTTGAACCCAAACATGTAAAGCAAAAGCTGGGATTCTTTTCTTCAGTTTAAAAATCATTCTTAACAAGTTAAACTCTTAACATAATGTAAAGCATGTTCCATCATTAGTAATGTGGTCTATGGTGGGTTGACTGTAGCTATGTTTGATGTGTCATGTAGCAGGAGTGGAACAGGACAATTACACATCTGTTTTATGGTGGTGTCAAAGGACTGTCCTCTCGGATGCTGGAAATACTTGGGAACTTAAAAAAAAAAAAAGGCGGCGGCTGCTGCTGCTGCCGTGCTGTTTGACCTGTTGTTTGCAGTGAGCCAATACTATTCCCCTATCACTTTGACAAACAACCCCTGGCCAATAATTGTTACCTTCTGGGGCTGATCCTCAGTTAGAAATGTAGGAGACCCTTTTTTAAATATGAATAACATCCACATGACCTTTTCTTGTCCACATTTCTCCAAAAGACATGTTTTATTAATTGTTGGGTGATGGTCTATGTGTCTTAGCCTAGTTAATGTGATTGAAATGTATGTTAAAAGACAAACCTTGTGTACACACATGAACATACAGCATGTTAAACCCAGAGGGAAGAAGTGAGTGAAGGAGATGCACAACAGCCTTACATAAGAGTGAAGAGGAGCGGCTCTGCCTCCACAATGAGTTCTGAGCTGCATGGAGAATACACTGAGCAGAGAGGCATTAGTTTGAAGAAGAAATGTGCGTGTGCACAGTTGAGACTTGGCTGCTGTGGTCCTATGAGAATGAAGAGTATAGAAGAACAGAGCGGTATGTTATTGCATTGTGTTTTTTATGTGTTTTGAGGTGGTGCATGATTGCTTAGCTTGTGTGTGAGATGTGTCCATATTAGACTGAGCCACTATTGGTTTGTCAACATACTGTATGCTACAGTGGGAGTTTTACATTAGTAATTCATGTTTATTAAGTCAGTAGACTTGTCAAGCATTCCTTGAAATCGAGCCATACTTATTAATCTAGTTTTATGTGTTTATGAGTTGCTTGCTATGGGACACATTTAAACAGTTTGGGAAAAGAACAAATCGTAGCTTTACTTTTTATTATTCTCGTTTTCATCACTGATAGTGAGATCGAATATGTAAACCTGACGTTCTTGTTGTATCAAGTATGTCAGGATACAGGTGTTTCAGTAATAAACAGCCCTTAGGTTTACCTTGTAGATAGAGTAACTTTACTCTGTCAGATAGCCATCACAAAGCATTGTATGCAAACAGATTCCTGGACAGGGCCCCGCCGTTATCAAGCTCCCCTCTAGCACATCTTCAAGTGAAAATAGCCCCATGGGTTTCGGTCTTATCTCAACGTGTCTCTAGCTTGTGGTTCCTATCCCAAAATGAATGGAAACTTTTGTACACCCATATTCACAAAGATAATTGCAACCCCTCTGCAATGTGAATAAATTAAGCTTTCTATGGCCCAGGAAAGTTTACTATTTTTACATTGAATTATGAAGTATAGCAAATGATTTAATCTCAATAAAACAATCTTGCAGCTGTCTTTTTTTCTCATGCCCAAATCGAGGGAAATCCCTGCATTCCCCAGATGTGTTGATTTCCTCACGTTTTTCTTATTCAAATATTTCTGATATTTGAGTTTATATAAGAATTGATGTCTGCCAGTGCAGATTCCAAAGACATTGTCTAAGGACCCTGGAATAGCGGCATGCAACCAGCCCCTCTGACCCTGTCTCCAAAGACCATCAGGTTCTCAAACTTTTTGCACAGATTAGAACTGACATGGTGACATTCCTAGTTAGAACTGGACATCCATTTGTTTGGTTTAATTTGAGTGTAAGAAGTTCCTGATGAAGGGGTAAGGGGCTGTCCTTTAAACCTGGCAGTGCTGGGCAGCCTGTCCTTCTCTCCCTCTGTGTCAGGGCCAGCTGGTCCAACAGCTCTATATATAGCTGACTTTGACATCCAACGCCAAATCGGGCTCATACAAAAGTGACAGAGCACAAGGAGAACTGACAGATGAGCCGGAGAAAGAAAGGCAGTAGAGAAAGAGGGGAGGGCCAGACCGAGAGAGGAGGCAGACGCTGTTAGCTTTCTTTGCTGCCAGTTTGCTGTTATTCAGTTAGTGGCCAGTGATGGGGGATCCTGCCACCCTGCTCGAGTGCGTTACATCTCCTGTCGTCACAGCGATCCCTAGGTTGATAGCTGGGGTAACGCAAGGTGAGGAAACCCTTCGTTCAAGGGCTTCTAACGAGGTTTCTTCGAAGGCTGGAGGTCATTTCGGGGGGCCTGGTGGTTGGTGGCAGGGTGAAGGATTCAGTGAGGAACATATTGGAGGTTTAACTTCGACTTTCTCATGTCAGTCTGTCTCTTTGGTGGGTGTTTTGCCATTTAAACTACACATGATTCGGATGGTAATACGTAACCAAATAATGGGTTTAAACTATTCTTAATATTTAGGTTAACCATGATATGCAATAGTATACTTTCAAATTGTATTTTTTATACATTACTCATGGTTCCATCTGATCATATTATCTTTGACGAACATTAATGTCTATTATAAAATAATAAAGCAATCAGTTAAGGCAAATTGCCAGAGTTCCTCTGCTTCATTTTGTGTTCTACAGCAGACAGATGTTTGTAATAAAGTGAGGAAACCAGGCTGATTGATATTCTCAGATGACAAACAAAAAAGATTTCCCAAAATGAATTTAAGATATCGAACTCTATTTTGTGTTACTTTCAGTGGACTTTAAACTTAAGAATGGAATTATTAAGTCTTGCTCTAACTTTGATCTCGCTGTATGTGTTTTTTAGTGTCTTCTCAGATTGTGTTATGTGAATGTGTGTGTTCAGACTAAGGTTACACTGTAGATCTGAATATACTCTGCTCTGTACTTTGAACTGTGTGTTACAAATCGTTTGGTTGACCTCGCTCCATGTAACAGACCCCAACACCTGTTCATTCTCTTTGCCGCAGTATTTTTCACATTTGCATTGTGGGACTTCAGCACCCATGGAACACCTTGTTATGGCTTTTTTATCTTTCACCTCATCGCCTTACCTTAGAGCCAGTTTTGATGGAGTATTGCAAATACCAGTGATGCCATTATTCCTTATAGACACGCCATGTTTTAATGTACCATTTCCAGTGGAGTCTTATCAGGTCTCTCCACCTAAACGTGGTTAGTTCTCCTCCTGTTTGAAAGTAAGGAAGGGGTTTTAACAATTGTGCTGGGGAAAAAGGTCAAGAGAAGGCAACGCAAAGGTTAACCAATCAAGCTTATCCAAGGTTATTCATTTATTTATTTAAACGGGGTTATCGTTGGGAAGAAATTCAGCCTTCATATAATTGGTAGTGTTCCCTCTTTGACGCAAATAACATGCATGGCTGCCAGCTTATCGATTTAAGCACTGCTAATATAAAAATGTACACACACACACACACACACACACACACACACACTGAATGATGCATTAGCTGTTATTGGATTTTGATTGATTTGAGAGATTAGTATTTTGAATGTATAGCATGACTTTGAGTTTAAATATGACCCTGACATCTTCTACTGTCTTTTGGTTGCAGATGCTACCAAAACCTCATCAGCCAATAAGAATGGGAAGAAGGCGGACTCTGGGTCCAGCAGCAGCTTCTTCACATGGTTTATTGTCCTGGCTCTGCTGGGTGTGTGGACCTCTGTAGCTGTGGTCTACTTCGATCTGGTCGACTATCAGGGAGTCCTTGGTGAGTATTGGCTGCCTCACAAATGCGTGTGTTGAAGAGTAGATTCAAGAAGCTTCATTTATCCCGGGGGAAAGTAGCTGACTTTCTGTAATATCTCACACCTCATGCACGTTGCTGAGAAGGTGTGGTAGCAAGTCCTGTGACATTTCCCTCTTCTCACATACAAGTCTCACACACATGCACCTGTCACCTGTCAGTGCAAGAACTAGTCTATCTATGATTCACCATTGTCACAGAACAAGCAGTGTTTCCAACAGTGTCATACAAATATACAGCTGTTAATACTCCTTTGCACAGAGCTACATAGGCGTAGTAACGGCTGTATATTTGGCCCCCAACTTTAAGTTATTGTGCCTATCCACTCCCCAACCCACACCCCCCCATCAGCTGCCAGCTGAAAGGATTTATTTCTGTAAGAAACACTGAGCAGTCATTCCCAACCTGACATGTGTCTACTTCAATAGGAGTCTGTCAAATCAGGTGCAGAAAAACTGGTCAAAGAACACCAGTCCATTGCTAATTTAGTGTTTGACTGAAGTTGGGCATATAATTGTCATAGCTTTTTATAGCCTTGCCATTTTCATCTTTTGATTGTGTATGTGTTAACAGTTGCATGGTAAAATTGTTATAGCTTTTTGCAGAAACAGTGCATTTTCACACAGCAAACATTGTTACCCCTTGTTATGCCCCTTTCCCACCAAAGCAGTTCTAAGGACAGTTGGGAGCTAGTGCCGGATTAAGCACTGGTTCTTCTTGTTTCCACCAAAGTGGGGTCGGCTTCTGGCCCGAAAACCGGGTCTTATCCAGCCCCTCTCGACTGCCTGTCAAGATTCAAGAACCAAATACGACAGGCTAATGTCTGTGGGGGGGAGGGGCGCTGAACAAAGTGACTAGAACCACACACTTATAAAAAACCCACTTGTATAAAGTGAAGCAACACTAACGGGGCATGGTGTGATGCTGTTTGTTTTACCTTGCTTTAATCACCCTCTGTTCACTGTTTCAAGACCAGCACACTGCCTTGTGTGCTTTCCTGTTTTCGTATTCTAGCAGCTGTTGGGTGGAATCCGTACATGGGCTACACAAGGAAAGTAAAAATGAAAAATATGCCGGTAAAATATCCTGTAGAAAACGGCTTATGCCACATTATGATTACAATAAACAAGATAGTCAGAGTAGCGTCGGTTGCTATGCTAACATCACCTGTCTAATGCCAGAGAAACGTTCATAACAGCGTTGTGATGCCAAACGGCGTCAGTTCAGACCAAAACCCTTGCACTGATGGGGATGGGGGGTATGATCAGCTGCTCGTGTGACAGTCAGACAGTGAATACTTTACAGCTGCCGCAGCCGTGAGTTAATGGCAGACTAAACGCCGGTGGACGAGCAGCACTGCAGCGGGCGGTAAATGCCGCTGAACCACATTAGTGAACCACGGCACTCTGGGAAAGAGTATAACATCAGATAAGTCGTGCTTTAATTTAATCTGACTTTGTGCGATTAATAGTAACACAAGCATCAACCCAACGCAGTCCTCCGTTGTTGTTGTTGTTGTTGTTGTTGTGAGCAACGCTGCTGAGAAAATCAGTACCGTAAACTGTGATGTCATGACGCAGCACCAGTCGGGCTTTGGGCAGTGGAAGTGGTGCTAAAAAGAAGAACCGGTTCATAACCACAAAAGCACATACTTGGAGCATTAATGGTAACTGATTTGGTGGGAAAGGGTTATAAGGTCTGTAGCATGCGGACCGTAAATGATAACCTGATTTTTCCTGTTGATGCATGTCTGTCATCCTATCACATGATACTGTCTCTCATTAATATGCACCCTTAATTATTCATTTTCAGTTTGTAATTATTTATTGGTGAATTTTGGATCCCTGATGTCTTAATCCAGCTATGGCTCCAATATGAATATGTTTTTTTTTTGCATGCAGACAAGGCTAAGGGCTTACAAATTAACCTGTCTGAGGCCTTGCAAGGTAAAAGTCACTGACATATTTCTATTACTGTATTAACATGAATGGTTGTTGTCTGTGGTGATTGTTGCCTTTTATAAATATTTTCCTAACTCCCTTGCATACTTCTCAGAGCCCTGGATCTATAAAAAAAAAAAGAAGGCAGTGTGAGGCTGGCTGCTGGGGCTGTTAGTAAGAGTAAAGGAACTGCACACAGGTCGATGGTGTGCAAGAAGGTTGGGAGTATTCTTAGACTGGGCCGGTCAAAAAGTTTAAGTGGCTGCCGTATTCCGACTTGACTGTGCTGCATGGATCTGAGATTCATGTTTGAAGGGGTTAGAACATTATTTAGTAGTAGCTATAATGACATTTGCACTAGACCCTGTAGGGTGCACCTGTGTCAAAGTCTGTTTGTCACATACAAATAATCACAATTGGAGGTATAATAAATGTTAACATATATCTAACATTCTGTTAAGAAATGTTTTGAAATAGAATAATTGATAAATGTCTGTTTTTTAAGCTAACTTTTCTTTTTGCCTGACAGTAATATAATAAAGAAAAAATGACAATTGATGAAAATAATCAATGACTGTGGTTTAGTAAGTCATGTTGATTTCCTGACAGCTACCATTGCTGTAGAGTTCGTCGATGTTCAGCTGGCTCAAAATCTACTGCATTGTTCTTAGAGCAGCCATCTGTCAGTTACTGCTGTAGATCCAGGGCTTCTGCCTCAGCTCCAGTCCTCTTGATCCTTACCCTGGACACACTAACCCTAGAACACAGGTTAACAGTAACCTTGCTAACCAGCTGTTGTTGGGGCACTTCTCTTAAGGTTTAATAATGTTAATAACACACACTGTTTATATCCATATTGGTTTTTGTCTAGTCTAAGACATCTTGCATGAATCCCCTTACTGATGCCTCCGTTTAGTACCCTCTGTCGCTGTATCTTGACCCCCTCACAATAAGACATTCATCAAGCTGTTAGCTGATTGTAACCTTTGCTTGTATACCCAATCAAATAAAGAGCACACATTATGAATGTGATTCAGAAAAGCTGCTACAGTGTAAAGATAAGCTTGGTGCATGTCTTTAAGTGTCCGTCTGTGTGGAATGGTGCATGTCAGTGTATAGTTAGCGATGTGTCTTTGTTTTTCCTGTGAGTACAAACTGTAAGTCTACATGTGTTTGTTACTGCTGTAGGTAAACTGGTCGCATACGATACAGATGGCGATGGTGATTTTGATGTCGAGGATGCTAAAGTTCTCCTAGGCAAGTTGATTCATCTCTAATTTACAACTCATTTTGATGTTACGATCTAGCATTAGGGGAATCTGCGTCTCCAATGCCAAACATCTGGAGCTTCTCACTGCATTATGGGGACGAGGTGCATGACTCCGTCGCCATGCAGTCGGAACACACTTGTTTGAGCATTGCTGGCCACTGAAGTGTTGTGTACCTTAATTACATTTAACTGCAATCTGGGTTTGATTTGCATGACTGACTATTGAAAAACCGTCACTTACCATAGAGAATATCTTATCAATGAAAAGCCCCCTCCCCAAATCCTTCCGACCTCAGCATCGCAGGTCTGGGTGTTTCCTTAACTGGTTTGTTTTCTTAATAAACCCACTTTGAATGTCTGTACTTTCAGTATTACACAAAGTATTACAGTTTGAATTGATGTAAGATTGTTAAAGCTAAGGTTCCAACAAGAAGGTAGCTGCTCCTGTCCCCCTTTTCCCTTTTTTAACAAAAGATAATTTAAGGCCGCCTGAGGAGATTATGGCTAACAGTCTTCTCACATGCACCAATTTTGGACACTTCTCCCTGTGAAGCATTGAAGACAGCTAGGAGAAGATACTAAAATGTAGGTGTCAGTGTAGGGCTGTCGTGATATCAGATTTTCATTCCACGGTTATCGTGGCCAAAATAATTGACAATAAAGATATTATCACGATCTATAGAAAATGTTAACAAAATAATAATGATAATAGTAATAATGCTATCAGTCAAATTCATCTCAAATTCATTAGGTTATTGTGCATTTTGTCGTACAATTTGTAGCGTACAAAAACACCAAAAACGGTTGTCTTCTTTGGATTTTGGAGCAACTGTTGTCATCAGTGCTTTAAACCTTGACCTCTAACAATTCTACAGGACATCATGCTTTGCTATAAAGTAGGCCAATGATTTAGTGATGGCTTCATTCTGACATGCACTAGCCATGTCTACTTTACTTTTCTTATCCATTGACTCAAACACAGCTGACCTGACTCCCTGGCTCTGTGTCACTTCTTTGACGCTGCGGCTGCCTAACAAATAACCAGGGGAGAGAAAGTACGGTTTAGTCCAGGGTTGCCCAACCTTTTTTGAACCAAGTTCTACTTTTAAAGTTGATGGTGTGTCGAGATCTACCAAGCCATATCGAAAGCCATAGCGTAGCCACAATTAATTGTGCACCTATATAATAACACAATTTTCTGACACAAAGATCCAGTTTTAACAATAATAATACATTTATTGAAGTAAATGTACGTCGTGCAAAGAATAAGCACAAGTAGGCCTAGGACTGGCCCGTAACAACTCAACAACATACAACCTAATTAATACAATGCCTAATTCAAGTTGGAAAAGTGGTTCTCTACCTTAGTGGGACTTCTGGCACTGAGAGGAGGAAGCTAGTCTCTCATAGACAATAGGAGCTGAGTGCCAGCCGTAAGCAGGCCACAAGGTGGTCATCAGTCATGATGGATCTGTATTTTGACTTAATGATTTTCATATGTGAAAACGCAGACTCACACAAATATGTTGATCCAAAAAGTGCAGTCAAATTCTTTGCAGTTTGTCTGAGGTTGGGGTACTTCTCTTTCTGCATTAGATTCCAGAATTGGACATTTGTGTCAGGTGTAGCTCTTGATTTGAGCTCAATGTCATTATTTAGTGTGAGGATCTCATTCTCAATAGCACCGCTATCCAGTTGAAGAGTGATGGACAGGCTCAATGGATGCAAAGTCAGTAAAGCGCCTGTCCAATTCTGAAAAGATGCTTTGCACTTGATCATCATAACGTGCACTCTCAAGCTCCGCACAGTCTTTGCCCTGACGCTTAAGTTCTGTGTCCATGTGTGGAAAGTTCTGCAGATCACACTGTTGCAACCTGCTTGATAGCAGCTGTAACTTGCTTTTAAAGGTGTTCACGGAGCTGATCATGTTGATGATGTGTTTGTTCTTACCCTGCAGCTCTAGATTCAAGTTATTGAGCTTGTCAGTCAGATCAGTAAGAAAGGCTAAATCCAAGAGCCACTGACTGTCTTCTAGCTGTGCATTCAGCATGGTTTGAACGTTTCAGAAAGTCTTTAATTTCGGGCAACAATTCAGAAAACCGTTCCAGAAATGTACCTCTGCTGAGCCACCTTACGTCTGTGTGCAGCAGCAGATCTGTGTGTTCTGCACCGGTCTCCTCCAGTTGCGCACGGAATAATCGCCTCCGCAGACTCCTGGCCCGAACAGAACAGGCAATCTTGTTAGCCACATCCATCACGTCTTTCATATTTAAAATCTTCCTTGCTGGTGAATTATACAATGGTAATTCAGGAAATCTGGGAAAGATTCAGACTGTTTGCACAATCCAATGAACCCAGCAGTGCGTCCAATCAATGCTGGAGCCCCATCGGTTGTAATGGAGATGAGTTTGAAGAGGGGCAACTTGCTCTTACTAACGAATTCCATAAAAACCTGAAAAATATCTGTGCCTCTTGTGTGCCCTTTCAAAGGCAAAATGGTCAGCAGCTCTTCTTTTACACTCATATTGTCGAAAACCATTCTAATGAACACGCATAGCTGAGCCACATCCACAGCATCAGTGGATTCATCGAATTGCAGAGAAAAACACTCGCATGTGTCAATATCATTCCTCAATTGCTGTTCAACATCCTCCGCCATTCCCTCGCATCGCCGTGTAACAGAATTTCTTGATAGCTGCACATCCTGAATAGCAGACACAATCTCCTTTCGATTTTTAAAATCGGCAAAAAGCGAATCTGCAGCTTCCATGAACGCTTCTTTCACAATCTCACCATCCTTGAAAGATTTCTTTCCTTTTGCGAGAACACGACAGACACGATAAGAAGCTATGGTTGCAGCCTTACTCGTGGTATTGGGCCTGGTAAAAATGGACTGTTGTGCTGCTAGCTGACTTTTCAATTCCTTGACTTTTCGGGCGCGCAGTGGTGATTTAGCTGGGAAGTGTGTATCGTAGCTCTTGTGGACCGTCTTGAAATGCCGCTCCAAATTCCCTTTCTTTGGTAAAGCCACATTTGCATTGCAGATAAGACGGATGGACTTGGCATTCGAATACACGAACAAATAATCCTCCACCATTTGGCTCTTAAAGAAAACATTTGGAATGCTATCATTACACGCAGCAATCTTTGCTTGTATCTTCCCTGTCGGAGGTACATGCATTCCAGCTTATGCTCTGTAGTGTCAGTTATACTGATAGAAAGTTGTAGGCACTCGCACCAGTTGATCCTTCTTCAGTAAGGTGGAACTTAAGTCCTGCCCACTTTTAGTCTTTCTATCCCTTTAGTAATCCATCATCCATACCATCCCTACACAAATGAGCTCGGACACGTGGTTAACACTTCAACCTCAAAGTTTGCTTCATGGCATCGTTATGCATGCTCCAAAACAGATGCTGCTCTTTTCCTTTTTTTATTTTGAAACCTTTGTCGTGTATGTGCGAGCCCGTCCCTCCATAGCGTTGTTTTTATAGAACCATAGGAAATCTGTCATAACACACTTAAATGGCTGGCTCAAACATAGCTGTCCAGTACAAGTACATTTTGAGCAAAAGTTTTAGTAGAATAATCTTGCTCCACTGCCTTCCTCCGGTACGCTGAAAATTAATTATTTATAGCATAAGTGTATGCTCACCGGCATGTGGCTGTGTCCACATTTCAGCTTATCTTTATTTTTCTGTTAACCCATCTATGATTGTTAGGCTGTCTCCACATGATAAGGAGTATGAGCTCAACTTAACTTCAAAGTAGATTCCTTTATCTGATTTTATTTGATTTTATTGACCAGATTTCTGGGTGATGTGTAGACAGCCAGAGCCAGCTGCTGATGATAAAGCCTTATTAGTTCCCACGCTGCCTAACATACGCCTAAAACTTCTCTTACCTTCTCTTCTTGTTTCTTTCCCTCCTCCCCTCTGCTCTTAACCCTCTGGCATTATATCATCTCATGTCTCTTCCCCCATCTCTCTTCCTGCCTTTTTTTATGAGTTTATTCCATTCCTTTCTATATCACTTCCAAACGTTGTGCACAAAAACTCTACCCTCCATCCACACATGCCACCCCCCCACCTCCCCTCTTGTTTGCGTAGGCCTCACCAGTGAGGGCGATGGTCAGGGGGAATCGGAGGTTCTGGATTGGTTAGAAGAAGTGGAGGAGGGCGGCTCTGATTGGTTAAACGGTTTCTTCACTTTGCTGTACGGTCTGATAAACCCCCTGGAGTACCTGGAGGAGGAGCAGGAGGAGTACCATGCCTCAGGAGGACTCTACGAGGCACAGGAGGAGGACGAGGAGGACGAAGATGAGCGGGGGGTCAGAAAAAGAGGAGCAAATGATAATGGAAATCAGGGCCAGAAGATTGTCATAGTCGGCTTACATAACCAATAGCTGCACTTTCATCAGCCCAGGATACGATGTCAAGAAAAGTGTTCCTACAATCAAATGTCTCTGCTGACTCAGGAGAGTTTCTGGAAACTTGACCCATCTAGTCTCCTTGGATATGAATATGTCCAGTCCAACATTGTGTTGTAAGCTCAACCCATCCCAGGTTTCAAAGAATAATATTGTGAAATTTGACAAACGCGCTTCATTCTTGGATCAGCAGAGTCTTGAGAGGGTGAATGCCCTGTCCGAAGGAGTTCTGTGATGATGAACCATGTGCTAGAACATGGACACAATACTCAGGAACACTTTTTTAGAAGTCCTGCTTTATTAGAACATGTATATTTTTTTCTTTTGCACAGATGTTTGCAATTCTCCAAAATATTTAATGCAATTTCCACTTAGACAGCTGCTCCACTTTACCTTTCCTCTACTGCTGCATGCCATGAACAAATCCTCAGCCTTCACTCTGGACCCTTAACACATAAGGTGTGTTTGGGTGAGAACAAATTGGATTAATGAAGCCTACCTCCTGCCAACATCTGGACGTGGAGAAGCTTTTATAGTGATGGTTCTCTGCCACCTGTATTGATACTGAGTGAAAGGTTCAGGTTGGGTATGCAGGCTTATTTAAGGAGGGAAATGGGCCCTTGGGCTCATACTTGGCACTAAGGTTTGTGGTATATTAGTTTTTAACTTTAGTGTCAGTAAATTGACCTGAAGCAACACATTCATCAGGCTCTCTATAATCTAGAGTCAAGCTTCATATTGTTTGTCTTATGACATTAACAGCATATATACTTTTTTTTTTTTTTTGTGGCGGATATTGACATGCACATACATTTTGAAAAGCGAAGTGATTCATTTTAAGTCCATTGCACAAGGAACAGCCCTGCTATTCTGCATTCCACAAAATGGAACTGAGCCATTGTAAATGTTTTACTTTTCATACAGTATGTTCTTTTCTAACTGTCTTATTATTTCCTACGCTGCCTAACGTATGCCTAAAACTTCTCTTCCCTTCTCCTCTGGCTTATTTCCGTGCTCCCCTCTGCTCTGACTAGTCAAAATGCCGATGTGATTTAGAATCCTTTGTTCCACTCTCCTTTTTTACACATAATGCACGTCTCACACCTAGAGCAGTTATCAGTCATGAAGCCAACTTGTTTGGCTGGTTCAGTTTTTGACTTTGCACGAGTAGAATACACTCATGTTCTATTGGTAACCTTCCAGTTGGTTTGGTTCTGTGTGAACAATGAGAGAACAGTCATGTGACACAGAGGAGAGGCCTATCCATTAAGCTTCTCTCTGTTCCTACAGAGGGTGTGTGCAAAGAACTCGATGGCTGTTGAATGCATGGAGCAACCTGATTAAGAAACAGGCTCTTCCTGCTCTGGACTCCAGCGACTGCTTTTCTAAAGGATCATTTACATCAGTGGTTCTCAACTGGTGGGTCGTGGACACATTCTGAGTGGGTCGCAGTTATGCAAGTGAAAAAAAAAAATCACGGCCACTTTTATTTTGAAGGATGGAATTTCTAATGCTGCACGTGCAGTTGCCGTTTCACTGGAAATGTTGGAGAGACCAGAAATGGTTTTGAAAACTTCCGTCATTGATGAACAAAAACAAACACTGGAAGATGAGTGACAAACATATTCCATATCTACTCTAATATAAATAAATGGGAGCCTGCAGCTTTCAGGCCACATGGTCTTTAGTCTCTCCTACATTCAGTACTAATTCCTATAACAGCTTTTTACCAGGACATTGCTGAATTATATCTAATTGTTTTATTGCATTTCTGGCATTAACTTATTGTCTGTGATTCCATATTTGTGTGTGTGTGTGTGTGTGTGTGTGTGTGTGTGTGTGTGTGTGGAATCAAACTAACTAGTCATTAGATGTGTGACTATCAGACGCACTGTTTGCACATTTCTCAGCCGATTTTATTTATTCATCATTTATGCTAGCTAAACAAGTACAGCTTTATTATTTTTAAAAAAGGAACCTTCTTTCAGCCCTTTATCAGAACTCTGAATGAGGACTAGTCCTACAAACAATTACAAAGCCTTGAATATCTCGACAGTCAGGTTCCGCTTGACTCTCCTGGTCTATCGTGATGTATTATTACAAGGGTTGGGTATCGTTTGAAATTTATCAATTCCGATTCTGCTTATCGATTCCGGTTCTTATCGATTCCCCGTTTCGATTCCAAAATGGTAAAAAAAGAGGTCAAATGTTTAGATAACAAAAATATCTTTATTCTTTTAAGCGTGAACTGAACATTTCACAAACTAAACAGTATATACTAAATGCATATAATTCAAATGTGGACAACACAATGGAAAGCAGTAGCGGTTGAACCATTTATGGATAATAATGTTTTGAGCTGCATGTTGTGTGTTTATAGGAAACCTACTGACATAAATCATACAAGTCACATTCGAGAAAAATGAAAGTCCGTCCGAGCAGCAATAGGAGCCAAATGCTAGAACTAAAGTGCATTCAGTGCACAGCACCCAGCTGCCTGCAACCAAATAAACAAAGTCAATAAAACAGAGGGTATGTTAAAGATGTATGCAACTCAACAGTTCTTGTTAAGAAAAATCAGTATATCAGCTTTTTCTGGTAGTATGCGTGATCTTTCTGGGCAAATAGTGTCTCCAGCAGTGGAGAAAACCCTCTCGCTAGGGGTTGAGGAAGCCTGCACGCACAAATACGAAAAGGCCACCTCTGATAGCAAAGGATATATACCAGGCAGGAATCAACTCATTGGTTAAGCTATCTCTGGAGGGAGGCGTGTACTTTGGATTTAGGGCCTTGGTCATTTCCCTGCAAAAAACAACTCAACATAACAGTATCTGTTATTGTACAAGTACCCTACAATCCCACAAACTTTTTTTTAACCTTGCATACCTAAACGACAAAGATTCGACCACAGAGAAGGGATGAAGCCCTTTTACTACAAATGCCGTTACCGCTCTGTGACACTCCTCCGTTTTTTCTTTGGTCAGCTTTCCTTTTAATGCTAAAGAGAACGGTGTGTCGCGGTCAGCTCTACCTGTCTCTACTGAACATAGCGGGTGCTACTAGTGCTAGCTGTTGATAGCATACTCGGGCTCGGAGACCGCAAGACATCAAAGACGGTACATTCTTTGATATCGATGCCGTGCTGTCTTAAATGTTTGCTCAAATTCGAAGTGCAACCTGACGAACAGCTAATTAACTTCCCACAGGCATTGCACTGTGCCTTGTCGCTGTCTTTTTTAGCGTAGTGAAGCCACACTTTGGAGCGCTTACCGCGTTCCATCTTTGATAGTGTTGTTGTGACTGGGCCATGCTGCATGCTGGTATCTAAACAAATCACACGTTGCGTTGATGCATGACGTAGTCACGTTAAGTATACAGGTCCTGTCAGATAGCCTAGGTCCGTGCATATATGTAGTCCTTTCTTTGTAATACTAACGGGTTACCGCATTTAAGAACCGTTAAGCAGAACCGAAATTATTTTATTTTTTATGGGTAACTGGTACCCAGCATTTTGTTATAGGTTTTCATTTGGAACAGAGTTTCGGTTCCCAACCCTAATTATTACCCATCATTTTTTTAAATGAAAATAAGACGTGTTTAATATCATGAAATTGTTAAATCAAGGAATTGAAAGACCAAGCTTCTAAATTATGTATTTATAAGGAAACGGAGCAGATGAGCAATTACTTTTCTGGAGTGAGAGCAGCGTCTCCAGGCTTAGGTGAGCTGCTGACTGTGTCCTTTAATACAAACCATAGTTCATATTTACACATGATCCTGGTATTACCCATGGCTGCTTTTTGATGGCACTGGCGCGTCCTATGAAAAATGCCTATACCATGCGTATGTCAGATTATGCACTCTATGTTGAGTTTATCTCCTTGATGTATAGCAAAGTTAAGACAACATGGCGACATAGAGTCAATTAGGCTTCAGCTGGAGGCTGAGATGCGCGTTATGCAGCATGTCTAGTTTATGGTATTAATCCGTCTATTGGGTTGTGCAACAGATGGTGACTTGTGGTAATGGACTGATCTCTAAGTGGTGTGTGACAGCTAAAAAGGTAGAACCTGGAAACGGTCCAAGTGTAACTCTTGTTTCTTCTGTTTGCAACATCAGATGAGAAACCTGGAGCAGCAACAGCAGGATCTGAGAGAGGTATCCTCCTCCAGCACGCTGTTGGAATAAGATCCAACTACTCACAAAGCATGTTAATAATGATGGAGTTCAACCTGATTTTTCGAGTGACGATTTGCAATATCTTAAAGATGTTTGATTAGAACACCTCTAGGGTCAACACGGGTTTCTCTTCAGTACACACATTTTGGTGACATTTTAACAAACCAGTGTTAATCCTGTTTAGCATCAGTCTAAACTGAGTAACATACCAGTGTGATGTAGAGGTCTACTCACTGCTTGGAGGTGAACGCAAGAGTCTGGAATGAACCGGTTTCTGGTTCTAATTCTGCCATACATGCCTGCTCTGTGCGTGCTGTGTTCCAATAACTGAGTGAGATTGAGCATGGTCTTGGTCAGTCTGGAAGTGGTGAACACCCAACAGTTTGTTCATCCATTCCCAGAATCCTTTCCAACCAAGGATGTGGGCAAAAAGCTTCGGGAGGCTCTAAAGCAGCAGCTGGCCATCATCCACGAACGTGTGGAGGCAAAGAAGATCGCCAAGCTGGCTCTGGCCGAGGTCAGACAGCTCCTGGCCAAAGAGGAGGAGGAAAAGAAGCTTGAGCTAGGGAGAGAGGAAATAAGAACCAGAGTGAAGGAACGAGTTGCGGCAAGACTGCAAGAGGAAGAGGAAAATATGGAGAAGGAAGAAATGAAGAACGCTCCGGAGAAACAAAGGAAGGAAAAAGCAAAACAGGTGGATGAGGCAAGCAAGGAGAAGGATGGGGAGAATAAATCAAAGAAAGGACAGGAGAAAGAAGAGAAAGTTGAGAGTAATAGGGAGGGGGAGGTAAAGAAGGCACAGGGGGAAGACAAATTGAGAGGGAAAGAGAATGCCAAAGACAAACGAAAGGGGAAAGCTGAGAGATCTGCCAGGAAAGGCCAGAAATGAAGAGGGATGATCTGGTGGTGGAAGCACTGGCATTGGCACTATAATTAAAACATTTCAAATCATGCCAGAGCTGTGTAGATGTTATAACGCCAAAGAACCATGAATAAGAACAGATCCTTGGTTTAAAAGTTAAACGGAAAGTAATGTTCGATCTAAAAAGGCTTGTGTTGGTAAATAGACTAGCGAGAGTGACTTTTAAAGGACTGCAATAGCCTTTTTAAAAAAAACCTAGGCTGTAGTGAGCGGGCACCATTAAGTGTCCTGCGGTACAGCTGCTAAATGTTTGGGGTATTATTTGGGATTAACAGTAATAATAGTTTGTTTGTTTTTTTATTTTCTGGCTGTACTTTTTATTAAAGGGTTAGTAAAGACAAATGGAAACGGAGAGGATGGAAACTGCATGTGCAAAAACAAGCACTGAACCATTTTATGATATATATATATGTAGTGTTAATGATTGTTTAAAAAGTTTTTCTTAATGTATGATTTTTGTGCATAATTAATTATGTTTTCTTTTCTTTTGTCAATAAAGTTTTCTGATCTCTGCAAGTGCTTCCTTTCTAAAGTGAAAGTCTGTGGTATCCTGAAGTGCATGTTGGGAAGACGCAAAGAACATCTGATCAATCAGAACCTAATGGCCTAGATTCAGTTTAGGCATTCAAAAGAACTGTTGAAATGCAACACAAATGTTGAGCCTAATTATGAATCCACTAAATTTAGTTATCTGATCAAACCTGAGTCTGTTAGCAAAAGAAACCCAATGTCCTGAGAGTTCCTGGACAAGTTCCTGTCTGATACAAACATTTCCCACTATTTAGTTTCTTCTTCATTATTGTGCATCACTGTCATCTGGCATATTTAAATCCAGATTTATCTGCTATTTTTTTTCAATGGGACCAAGGACTGTTATGGTATCCTGTGTCTGTAATGTAAATGGTGGCAGCAACGTGTGCGTTCATCCCATGTAGGGCTCAAAGAGAAGGCTGTGGTGGTAACCTCCCGAAGCGAAGAAGCTGCCTACCCAGGGAAGACTCCGGAAGACGAACCCGCCCGACCAGGTACCACATGTTCTTTAAACGTGCTGTTCCTCACAGGAACATGTGAATGGCACAGCCGCTCCTGGAGACCACCAATGCTGTGCACTGAACATGTATTTCTTTAGGTGCAGTAGAATTTAAAGGACAAATTGGTATTGCATTGATAATTTTTTTTATTTTTAATATTATAACATCCTAAAGAAGTTGTATCTTGCAAAAAGTTACACCTCGATGTTGGCTGTTAAAGCTGCCCTTGTATATCAGTTATTGGTGATCTGAAACATCACCGAGTTGATAACAGAATAAACTTCAAGAGCGTCACTCTAAAGAGTTGTCTCAAATCTGTTTAGTGTAGCCTAGATGCAAACATTAAAAGGACCACAAAACGTTCATATTAGAAAATATAGAAAACAAATGATTCCTTTCATGATCCGTTTTTTCTTTCATTAACTTTTTTATGAATAAAATTAAATGCAGAAAGAGTACATTTTGACAATGTATGGAAGGATAGGCCCTTCACAAGAGCAAGTCAGTCAGCGAAAGGACTTCAGTGGCCAGTGAAGAACCACTCTTGAGCGTAGAGTTTGGACATCCATCATTTCAGATATCCCTGGAACTTGAAGCTTTAAAAGTTATAACCCATGTTTAAAAGATGCTTCAGTGATAATCTGGGTTTATAAATGCTCTCAATGCAAAGACAAGAAATGCACTGCAGTTGCTTTCACTTCAGTTTATTACATCACGCCTTAATGCTGTGCAGCATCTCATGTTCTGCAGGACTAAATACACAGTTTGCACCTCAGCTGAATCTGCAGTGCACAAGGGCATATCTAACTGCAGCGACATGTTCCATATTCACATTTTATTAAATGATTCTGCTTACTTGATGTTTCATACATGTAACATACCCCCCCCCCCCCCTCCACAGCTGTTGTTGAGCCTGAACCTGAGATTGTGGAGGATGTGGTTGAAGCTGCTGTAGCAGAGGACACCTCTGCCCCTCCAGCAGGTGCGTGTGCGTGTGTGTACACTAATGTCTGCATGTGACGAGTGTTAGAAAATCATTCATCAGTTCAGGCAGTTAAAAAATGCAGAGAACAGGTTTTTGGTTCAATAAAAGGTCTGTTTTCACTCCGGAATAGATGGGATATTTTTCTTGATATAATGTGTATGAAGTGTCATCTCTGGGAACTGAACACTGATGTTTGATCCAGGTGTGGTAGGCGGCAGTTAAAACTATAACATTTCTACCATCTTTTTTTTGTTTCACTAACTGAAGATGTCTCAAATGGATATCAGAATGAAGGCTTGAACTGTGACGTATTTGTGTAAATTTCGCCAACGATCTGACCCTCCTCTAGAGCCTGAACCCGAGGTGGTACCTGAGGCAGAACCTGAACCCGAGGCTGAACCGGAACCCGAACCCGAGGTTGAGGAGGTTGGTACAGGCCAAGTTATTTTATGAAAGATGCAGTGATTAGTGAGTTATTACTCTATATTATACTGCTATGTAGTCTGGTCACTTTGTAAAGTAAACCTGTCGATGAATCTCTTTTCAGGTTATTGAGGAAGATCCAGAGGTGCTAGAGGAGGAGCTTCCTGCTCTCGAAGAGGAGTTCCCTGTGGAGGAGGCCCCTGAGGTCTGTAGTTAAGCTATTTTGTGTTAGCTCCCTGATAGACGAAAATATGCTGATGGGTCCTAAAGAAACATTCTTTGTTGCTTGATCCAGGCTGAACCTGTGGAGGAGGTGGAAGAGGAGGCAGCAGCTGAAGAGGACATGGCAATAGAGCCAGCTGTGGTGGAGGAGGAGGAGGAGGCCATTGAACCAGCTGTGGAGGAACCTCTGGCAGAGGTGGAGGCTGCATTTGAAGACACTGATGAAGAGGCTGGTGCTGAACAGGTGGCATCAGAGGTTGATGCTGTCGAGGAGCCAGCTGAGGAGGAGCCAGCAGCTGAGGAAGAGCCAGCAGCTGAGGAAGAGCCAGCAGCTGAGGAAGAGCCAGCAGCTGAGGAAGAAGCAGTTGCTGAGGAAGAGGAACCTGCAGAAGAAGCTGTGGAAGAGGAGGCGGCACTCGCAGAGGAAGAGGAGGCAGCACCCGCAGGGGAAGAGGAGGCAGCACCTCTAGAAGAAGCTGTGGAAGAGGAAGTTGCACCATTGGAAGAAGAGGAGGCAGCACCTTCAGAAGAAGCTGTGGAGGAAGAGGCAGCACTGGAGGAAGAGGCAGCACCTGTGGAGGCGGCACTGGAGGAAGAGGCAGCACCTGTGGAGGCAGCACTGGAGGAAGAGGCAGCACTGGAGGAAGAGGCAGCACCTGTGGAGGCAGCACTGGAGGAAGAGGCAGCACCTGTGGAGGCAGCACTGGAGGAAGAGGCAGCACCTGTGGAGGCAGCACTGGAGGAAGAGGCAGCACCTGTGGAGGCAGCACTGGAGGAAGAGGCAGCACCTGTGGAGGCAGCACTGGAGGAAGAGGCAGCACCTGTGGAGGCAGCACTGGAGGAAGAGGCAGCACCTGTGGAGGAAGAGGAGGCAGCATCCTCAGAAGAAGCTGTTGAGGCAGAGGCAGGTCCAGAAGCAGTAGAGGAGGAGCAGAAAGAGCCAGGTAAGCAGGAGTACTGACCCTCGACAGTTAGACCAGGGTTGTATAACTGCTTTCCACATTAGAGGGGAACTCCTCAGACTGATGAAGACATTTGGTCATGTTTGATCAGTCTTTACCATACCAAAGTGTTTCAGTGCTTTAAGAGGCTGAGGCAGACCCGTTTGGAAGCAGTTAGATGGTCATTTCCTGCATATGACACTTGCTTGCCCCTCGCCCCCAGCTGTTGCAGCAGTAAAACAAAAAACTAAAATCTCAGTATCTTTTTATATGGATGATCTAAAAGCAGAATCATTAGTTTGACATGGTGTGAGGGTCAGTGAAATCTTAGTATGCCAGTGTTCATTATTATCTTTATTTGACACTGCAGTAGTCTGAGACCTCTCCTCTTACTGTATGTGGAGGCGTCTTGGCAAACACTTGGTTAATGGTTTCACATGTCTTTGTTCCGTCTTCAGAGGCAGAAGCACAGGAAGTAGAGGAAGCAGTAGCAGAAGGTAGGCACACTCACACACACCTTCCAACTGGGATGGGTGCACTGTGCATGAATTGGGCTTTGTGAGGGGGTACGATTTACAATACGTTTAAGATCTGGTGGATTTACCTGTGCATCTTTGTTTCTTTTTGCAGCAGCTGTGTTTGAGACAGAGGAACAGATTCAGGATGAGACCATAGGTAAACAGTGTTTTTATTCAGATGGGTGATTTCTTCTGTGACCAAAGAAAACCTTCACACTAAAGCCCAATTACCACCACGTTAGCTCCGCTCCACCAGCACCACAGAATGTGGTTGTCCACTGTGGACAGATCCTCCTCAGTGATCATCTGGCGGTCCCCTGTCCCCATTTGAAACTGCTGAGTAAGCAGGACACCAATCCATCCCTTAGGAAGATGAAACGAGAGAATGTTTGGTAGATTTGGGCCCCCCAACTTCTCTTTCCCTGGCCACATCAGAGGCTCAGAGAGCCCCTACAGCTGGCCCCGGTGTCCTCCCAGCAGGATGTGACTGGACCACCTTTCTACGGAGTGGGCTGGATGGCATCCTAAACTGGATCTTTTCTCCTCAGAGTCCCTCCCCATGACTGAACTCACCTTATCCCTAAGGGAGAAGCAACCCCCTTTCTTTTGGTCCTGAGCCCCCTCTGTGTTAAAACACAGCTGGGAGAGTAGGAGCTTCTGGCTCAGCTCTCACAAGCTTGTGCTGCTCTGATTCTCAGCATCCCCTCTCTCAAAAACAAGACCCGAGATTCTTGAACTCATTAAGGGCTCTTCACTCTGGGTGGGGACACCCCTCCCTACGTAGAGTAAACCCATGGGCTCTCTGAAGTTGCAGTCGGATGACGCCATCAGACCCAATGCAACAATTTAATCTTTAGCCCAACAAAGCGCAGCCCCCCTCCCCCGACTATGCCTAGAGTCCCTGTTCATGAATATCATAAACGGGATGGTAACAGAGCGCAACGCTGGCAGAGGCCAAGTCTCACCTAAAACTAGTCCCACTTACTGCCTGGTCCTGTACACTCTCTCTGGGCGTACAGGGTTTGGAAGGCCCTTTCCCCCTCCCCCCATACTACTGTAGCCCCTCCCATAGTCTTTCCAGGTGAAGAACCTGGTTGTGGGTGTTAACATTCGCCTTTTCCAAAACTGCAAAACACACAGACCGGCTAGGCTTACTCCACCACCAGGACCACATGGCTCCTCCTCAATCTGAGGATCCACTTTGACCCCCCCCCCTCCTGCCCTATGCCTCTAAAGCCTCTGGCATATCCGAAAGCAGCGTAGCCCGAGCACCATAAAAAAGGCAGATGCAAGTAATCCCCGGGGACAGGAGACTTGCGCCCCCCCACACACACACACACACATACATACATACATACATACATGCTCTCATTGATACCTCTGAGATCTGCTGGTTGTTTTCTCTCTGGAAGGTTACATATTATTCTGTGAGCTGACTGAACCCCGGCTGCGTCAGTATACTAAACTTCCTGTCTGTGCTCTCCATAGAAACGTAGAGCCTGCTGTGGTCGTCGTGGTGACGGAGCAGGGACCCACTGACCTTGCATAAGCACCGTCTATGCTCGCTCAGAGCAGTGATGCACCTCTCCACCCCCAGAGAAACAATTGAGTCGTCATGACAACACTCTCCCCATCCCTCTGTTCTCACATCTCCCTTATACTTTCCTCTTGCTGTTGGTTTGTGATGATCTTTGAATTGTTCCATGATCTGGTACTCCTGATTCTACCCTTTTTTTCTTTAAGTAGATAGTCCATTTTCTTTTTGTCGGGGGGGGGGGGGGTCAGTGTGAATCGGCTCCACCTTCAGTCTGCAGTCAATCTGTAGAGCTGGAACTTAATGTGGAAGTCTCATTGACGTAGTCTGGCTTCCTGGATGTGAATCTGTTGCCAGGGGAGCTCAGGCTGCTGAGACGGTGTAGCAGCCAGCTGTTTGACACGCCTCTGCTCCAGCCTCCCAGTATAACTGTCTCTCTGTGGCAGCGCTGATCAGAGGTCATTCCACTCAGCTGTGTTTAGTTCTGCTCTGTGTTTCTATGCAAAGCTGTGGTGGTGTCTGCCCCCCTCCACCCACCCAGCCATTTACCTACCACTCAGTATGTGTTGAATCCAGGATGAGCCGTGTGCTAGCATGTGAAGGAGAGCGTGTGTGTGTTGGTGTGTATGAGCATGTTCTTGTGTGGGCGAGTCTCTTTTACTAGTCAGACCTTTGTGTGAGCCGTTAATGTCATGAAGTCGTTTTTGTGACCTGTAGACTTTTTCTTCTGGTGTGTTGTACCTCTCCCTTTACCTCTGTGTGAGTTGTGTAGAATCCTAGCTGTTCTTTATTTTTTTCTCATTTCCTGTAATGACTACCAAGACCATCTAACTAGACTAAAAAATAATCTGTTCGAATACTTTCTAATTAATGTTGAGCTCTTTAGGTTTAAACTGTGATGTAAAGAATGGATGTGTCCCCAGATTGAGATTGGACCATGACATGACACATGTAACCCTGTGTGATCTGGACCCCTGGTGCAGTGTGAAGGCTCTGCAGCTCACACAGGGTTCCATGGATCCGACGTCATGTTCCTGTGGGCCAACACCAGCTGACGGTTACCCCAGCTCTGTGTTTTCATCCTCAGTGGCTGGTGTTCAGCTCAAATGGAAACTTTCTTTAGTCCCTGTTCCCTTTTCCTTTGTGATGTCAGAATTTGTTTCATTGATTCATGGTAGCAGAAGATCACAGATCAAAACTTCCTCCTGCATCATGTCTGGCAGAAGTGTTTTAGAAAGCTGCCTGGGTGTTAGCATCTCACTGTCCTCAGGGAGGGATCTGTCTGCAGGGAAAGCTCCTGTTCTATCACAGCAGGTATGATCTGGACATCAACAATGGGTGCAGCACTGTGGAGAAAAACACATTCTGTAGTGAGACTGACCATAAACAATATTTAGCTCAATGTTTTTACGGTTCATTTTTTCTCAACACTTCTGTGAAAAGCATACGCCGGGTTAAACATACCTCCTTATTTTTGTTCCCCTATCATCAGGGTGTCGCTGTCCCTGACTTGTGACACCAGATTGTCTGTCCAGTGTGCATAAGTGGTTTTTGTAGAATGTCTTGCCCACTAGCTGGTCTTTTTCTACTTCCTGACACTTTGAAAGTCTATGTGAACTGTAAAACCTTTTTAACATTAAAGATTACAATCTTTACCGAGAGAGAGCTTCTAGATTTATAAAAGGAACATTTTTAAAAAGGACATGGAGAAATAAAATAAAAAAAGAATTTTCTGAAAATGCTTTAATAGCTTTTTGTAAAGCCATAAACTGTTCGACAAGTTAAAGGAGCTGTGCGACTTCAATAACAAAAACAGAAACCACACTACAGCAGCCTGCGAGCGATCTTTTCATGTGAGATCAGAAGGGAACACCTATGCGCTCCCAGACAAAGGAGTGATTAACTAGCCGTCTGCTGTGCAGCAGACCTGCTGCTGGTTGAACGCCCCTCTTTGCCTCAGTGTTTCAGCACATGTTCTGGACTCTGTAATGACGGTGAATAAATTATTATGAAGTAATGATGGATTTTCAGTTTTCTGTAAACGATCTGTTGCTTTAATAAAAGGTTTGGGACAGCTTGGCAATGACTCCAATCTTTTTAATATTGTGTATTTGACTCAGTTCACTCAAGACAAGCATGCAGTTCATCATGTGTAATGGCGGTGCTCCATCCGCGTAGCTCTGGGTTCAGCTTTAAGCTCTCATCTCATTATACTTTCCACAGAGCTGAACATCTGTGGTTTTTATTGCAAATGACTGAAAGTATAGAAAATACATGTAATCCCAGTTATTGTAAAAATATCTACCATCTTGGTGGTACTCCTTTGTTAAAATGAAAAGGTTTTACACATTACAAACAGGTTATATTAAAGTTCATAATGCTGTGTCATTTTGAAATGATTATCCAGATGGAGACGGCTTGATACTCTACTACTACTAAAATCAACCCATCTATTCCATTTCATCAATTCATTCATTTCAATTAAATCTGGCTGTGTTTAGATCAAGTTATAATAAGGAGAGAGAGTGAAGGCTTGAGTTATGTTAACTTTTGTAGGTGAATATTGCCTCATAAGTTAGATTATAAATTAGCAAAACAAATCAAATGTAGGTGAACAATGCACGATACTTTCAAATGCTTTAAGGAAAAAACAGCCTACATCCAATCTCTCTTTAGGGTTTCATTATTTTGATGGCAGCTCATTCCTTAAAACAGAAGCCTCCGATTGCTTATAAGAGTAAATATAGCCTGAGATGCTCGAGAGCAAAACGTCACAAATTACCCATAGTGCCTGGCTGTCGAGCGCACCGTTGAGTTTCCCCTTAAGCCCCGCCCCCGATCTCCCGCTTCAGCTCACTAGAATGAATGGATTGAGAAAATAACTCTGGATTCAGCTTTTAGTGCATTTTACAACTTCAATGACATAATGTTTTTCATAAGGGCTATGAAACGATTCATACTGGGTAATTTATTTAGTTAAAAAAAATATCCACTGATTTACAGACTTCTCTTTCCCAATGTAAGTCAATGGGAAAAAGTATTTCTGGGCCGAGTGACGTCACGGACTGATACGGAAGTTGTAGTACCCGCTGTTTAGCCACTACGAATATTTTCCTCAGAGTCCGGAGCATTTCCTGGGGTCTCGGTCTCTACGTCTATACTTCTCTCCAGTCCAGCGTTAGCTCTGAATGTTAGCGATGCTTGCTAATGTAAACGTGTCACGTGGGCGGGAGGTTGCCAGGAGTTCAATGTAAAGTCAGCCCACATTTCGGTCATTACGCCATAAGAACGGCAAATCTGGATCAGCTCCGTTGTACCCCCGTTTTTAGAGATGTGGGTAAGGAGGAACAGAGAGAGGGTTGTATTTTCTGACACTTTGTGAGTATACTTACACATTTATATATAAAAGACATTAAAGGTCAGGCAGTGGTGGCAAAGTCCATAGGGACTTGGCCTGGGACTGGAACTGGAAGGTCACCAGTTCAAGTCCCCAAAAGACCAAGTGCTTCCGTGGTGTCCCTGAGCAAGGCACCGTTCCCTACACTGCTCCCCCGGAGCTGTGCATAATGGCAGCCCACTGCTCCTAACACTGGGATGGGTCAAATGCAGAGACCCTTTAAATATACCCTCTGTGGGATGAATAAAGGGATTCTGAAAAACCTTTTTCTGGTAATGAAGTATTTTGACAGCAAAATATTCGAACAAGGGTGTCCAAACTACGGCCCGGGGGCCAGATGTGGCCCGCAGGCCATTTTGAATCGGCCCTCAGCAAATTCTAAAATTATAATGGAATATGGCCCACAAATTAAACTTTAGCTTGTCTTATATTGTACTTCTCAAATATGTTAAAATATATTAATCGGCCCAATTTTCAAATAAATTCATTCATTTAGAATTTAAAACATTTTCTAACAAATCTTAGTTGATAAAAAAAAAAAGCCCAATAAGTTATTTCTATAACAAGCTTGAAATTGAACCTTCATTTTGTCTTCATGCGTTGCAGCTTTCATAGGAATTAACAAGGCCCCGCCTCCAACGCTGTATCCAGTTCTTATTATACATCCATGGTAGAGACGTTTGTAAAAAGCCGGATTTAAAAGCTCCTATCCTTGTGATAAACCGAGAGAGAGAAACGTTTGAGCTCCATACTGTTTCAGAGATAATGCTGGATGTAGTTTGGAACATAATATGGCGTTTAATCACGGCAGCGTTTAGCAGAGTTTCTCCCGGTAGAAAACTCTCTTCAGAGGAGAGATCATGACGCTCCAATGGGGCGTGACCAGCAGCAGCTCCAAAGGGGCGTGGCCAGCAGCAGCTCCAACGGGGCGTGGCCAGCAGTAGCTCAAAAGGAGCGTGGCCAGCAGCAGCTAGTTCATTTAAAGCTACAGTCACAGAATCAGCACTTCAGGAACAGGGCTGAAATAGAGGGGGGTGAGGCATGCTACAATGGGGGATCTGTTTGGTATGTTGAGCAAAACACTACATAGACATGTTTTGGATAGGTATGGCCCTACATTATATTGTTCAAATATAGCATAATAGGAAACGGAAAACTACAACAGTATTATCAGCAACATGTACTCAAAGTATAAAAAGTAAAAGTGCTCATTGTGCAGAAAAACTGCCTTTATGTGTGTTTACAATTATATTTCTATACATGACATTTCATAATATTGTTGCATCATATAGCATTTTACTGTTGTAGACAGAGTTCTGATTGACTTTTTGTAAAATATTTAAATAATTTGTCATCATTGTTAAATAAATGTAATGAGATTATTTCCCTTTTAAATGCAGTTTATTAGAATTATAAGTAATGGTTTACAAAGCCATTGACCACAGTGGCCCCACTTACCTCCAGGAAAAAACAACATTTACAAACCTCACACACCCTCAGGTCTGCCGGCACCAATCTCCTTGCTGTGCTGCGGACAAAACTGGACATCGTGGGAGACCATGCTTTCTCCTCCCTGGGTCCACGTCTTTGCAATCAGCTTCCAGGGAACATAAGGAGCTCAATAGCCTCTACACGTAAGGACCTCTCAGTTTTTAAGAAAAGCCTCAAGATCCACCTGTTCCTCACCGCGTTTTACTGACTGTCCTTTATTATTTTAATTTTTTTTCCTCATAGTATTTTGAAGCACATTGAGATGAAGTTGTTTTTAAAGTGTTCTATACAAATAAAATGTATTATTATATGATTATTATAACATGGACATCCTGGAGCCAACAGCCAGAAGCTTAAAGCTTGCAGGGCCGGCTCAGGCCTGGAACCAGACGTAGTGTTGCTGCCACAGGCTTACACTCTCCTCTCTCCTCTCTTCCCTTTTCTTCTGTACACACTCATGTCCTCCCTTTCTCTAAGCTCATGACCCATGTCTTCATAAGTCAGCATCTGTGGCACCACCAGGAAGGTGCACGTTGTCAATATTAAAGATCATGAGTCGTGGCTGTGCCTGTCCCTGTGTTCCTGCCTGACTACCAAGTTATCATTTTTTGGTGGGTCACACCATACAACAGTATGCTGTACATGCTGTAACCACCTGATGGTGGGCTTTATAAATAAAATGTGATTGGTTGATAACAGAGGCCATCTGACAGTCAGAGGGGACGCTCTTTCAGTGAAGGTTCCTGTGCACAGCACCCAGCCCTGCTCCCTGAGGGCCATACACTAATTTCTGTGTTACAGTTTTTTTCCATTGCTAACACACTAAAATGACACATAAAGCCTAATCATTTAAAGTGACACTCAAAGAGCAAAACCTCAGCTCAAGTCTCCAAAACTCTAAACACATTCTCAGTTTTGCACTCAATTTTTAATTCATCTTGGCACGTCTTGCAAAACACTGCACATATTTCTCCCAGTAAGACACAGACATCTGTCAGATTCACTTGTTTGCCATATTCAAAACACTGCCATTAAAAATGCGACACACACAAACCAGTTAACAAATACAATCGCCATATATGACCATAAACACGGAACTTCTTTTAGTCTTGACACAATAATCAGGATGTCAGCACTAGAAAAAGACATAAAGCACATAATAACGTTTTACAACAACAATGGATACATGGACATAGCAGCAAAATGAAGAGGTAGAGGGAGATCTAGTGATGGAGGAGTTGTTTTCAGCATGGAGCTGTATGAGCGTCAACCCTGTGTCCATGCCTCTTCTACAGGCAGTGGGAGAGAGGGGAGATATCCTCTGTGAGGGTGAGGAGGTGCCGGGGCCACACACAGCTTGGCCACAAATCAAAATTATTTTTTGAATAAATAAATCTTTATTTTTTTAGCTCAAAATTATATTTCCTTGTACTGTATTTGATAGAAAGCATATTTTTGTTCACACAACTCTTCCTGTGCGTGCATGGTGGTGTGTTTTGTTCCAACAGTATAATGGTGTTTCTACTTGTATTTCTCTAGTGCAGAATTTTGTAACAAACATTTTCAGAACAAAGGTATCTTTTGGCCAGATGGCCTTTTTATTGGAGAGTAAAGGGGTAAATGGAAGCCAGAATTGACCAGCCGGCTCTAACTCGAACCAGCCTACTGGGCTAAAGTTTTCTGTGTGTAGGCCACCAGCTCTAACCACTAAGCTTGACTTGACAGCCAGATGAAAGTGCTTTAGATTGAGAGCAACAGTGTGTAGTTGGTTTGACACAGATCTAGGGATCCCTGTCATGATCCTTGTTTTGTGTCTGTTTCCTGTTTTATTTAGAAATGTTTTCCCTCTGTTGTGTCATGTGTAGTTTTACTTCCTGTCTTTGGTTTTCCTTGTGTCTGATTGTTTCATTGTTGTCACCTGTTGCCCTGGTGTTTCTTCTTCCCCTCCCCAGCTGTGGCTTGTGTTGTGATTAGTGTCTTTGTATTTAATCCTGCTTTCCCTTGGGCTCTTTGTCAGTTCGTTGTCGTTCTTCATATGTCGAGTTAGATGTTTTTCATGTCCTGGATTTCCCAAACTTTGTATTTTTGTGAAACAGCTTTTTGGAATAAAGCTCACCTTTTGTTTGGACCCACACCTGCCTCCCTTTGCTGCTGCACTTGGGTCCTATTTCCCCCACCCTTGACAGAACAAACTGCCAAAGATGAACCCAGCAGCTGAGTTACACGAGGTGACATACAAATTAATTAGCTTAAAGAATTTGTGTCGATATGCCTCAAGTATAGAGGAAAGGCAGTGTTTCTGGTCCATGGTGCGCCAAGAAGTGACGTCAAGGCCCTGGGGGCTCAAGGGTTCTCATTTCCCGATTGGGAAAAATACTTCATAGGTGATCATGAGACCAAATCTGATTCCCGGCCTGCTAGCTCCAGGCATGCTAGCCCTCTGCCCATTCCCAACTTAGCTTCTCTTGTGGACCCCTTTTTGGGTTCCCGCCACGCCTTCGGAGGCCCGCGGAGCATTCAACAAGCTCAAAAGGGTCGCAAGGCCCGGCTACCAGCGAAGCCTCCTGCAGCCAAGCCTCCTGCAGCCAAGCCTCCTGCAGCCAAGCCTCCTACTGTCAAGCCTCTTGCAGCCAAGCCTCCTGCAGCCAAGCCTCCTGCAGCCAAGCCTCCTGCAGCCAAGCCTCCTGCAGCCAATCCTCCTGCAGCCAAGCCTCCCGCAGCCAATCCTCCTGCAGCCAATCCTCCTGCAGCCAAGCCTCCTGCAGTAACGCTTTCGGCTGCAGTTCCGGCCCCAGCCGCCATGTTTCCAGGCCAAGCCCTGGCCGCCATGACTCCAAGCCAAGCCCTGGCCGCCATGCTTCCAGCTGCAGTCCGGGCGCCCTGTCGGCGGCCCGGCCGACTCCAGTCCCGCCTGCCCTGTCGGCGGCCCGGCAGACTCCAGCCTTGCCTGTCCAGTCGACTCCAGCCTCGCCTGTCCAGTCGGGGATCCAGTCGACATCATGTCCTACTCCGTTGGGGGTCCCGCCATCACCTATTCCGATGGGGCTCTCGCCAATACCTGCTCTTGTTCCTTTGGGGGTCCCACCATCACCTATTCCGATGGGGGTCTCGCCAATACCTGCTCTTGTTCCTTTGGGGGTCCCACCGTCACTTGTTCCGATTGGGGTTTCGCCAATACCAGCTCTTGTTCCGTTGGGGGTTCCGCCATCATCTGTTCCGATGAGTGTCCCGCCAACACCTGCTCCTGTTCCGTTGGGGGTCCCACCGTCACCTGTTCCGATGGGGGTCCCGCCGTCACCTGATCCACCGGGGGTCCCGCCAACACCTGATCCTGTTCCGTTGGGGGTCCTGCCGTCTCTTGTTCCGATGGGGTTCCCGCCCGCTCCACTGGGGGTCCTGCCGTCACCTGCTCTGATGGGGTTCCCGCCAACAACTGCAACTTGTTCCGTTGGGGGTCCTGCCGTCACCTGTTCCGATGGGGGTCCCGCCAACACCTGCTCTTGTCCCGATGGGGGTCCCATCAACATCTGCTCCTTTTCTGATTGGGGTCGTGCCGTCACCTGTTCCGATGGGGGTCCTGCCGTCACCTGTTCCGAGGGGGATCCCGCCAACACCTGCTCCATTTCGGTTCCCGCCGTCACCTGTTCCACAGGGGGTCTCGCCAGCTCCTCACCCCGTCAAGTCGGTGGTCCATCCGAAACCCGTTCCGTTGGTGGTCCCACCAATCCCTGTCCCTTTCCAGTCGGGGGCCCCGCCGACTCAAACTCATGTCCCGCCAACTCTAGTTCAAGTCCCGTCGGTGATGCTGCCCCCATACACCTGATTCTTTGGGGGTCCCACCGACGCCAGTACCACCGGGGTTCCCGCAGACGCCAGTACCACCCGGGTTCCCGCCGACAACAGCTCATGTCTCCTCGGTGGCCCAGAGCGGTCCCGCTGGCCTCCTGCCCGTCCTCCAGCCCGTCGTCCAGAGGCGTCTCGCCGTCCTACAGCCCGTCCTACAGCCCGTCGTCCAGAGGCGTCCTGTCGTCCGCCAGTCCATCCTACAGCCTGTCCCCCGGAACTGTCTCGGCGCCCTCCGGAGCTATTCCGTTGTCCTCCAGAGTTTCCTCGCCACGGTCTCCGCCCCTGTCTCCGCCCCTGTCTCCGCCCATGTCTGCGGCCTTCGGAGTTCCCTCGCCGTGATCTACGCCCATGTCTCCGGCCTCTGGAATTCCCTCGCCGTGGTCTACGCCCATATCTCTGACCCCCTCGGTTCCCCTGCCACCGGCCCTGTCCATGTTCTGCCTCGTCTTCTGCCTCGCTCCCGGGCCGTCCGCCCGAGACACCCTCCTTGTCCTCTGCCTTGCCCCCAGGCCGTTCACCCGAATCCCACCTCCAGAGCCCCTCCACCCACCCTTTTGGCTTTGGTCACGCGACCCAGCCAGGTGGGCAAATGCAGCCTAAGTCTTACCACTACCTCTATTTTTAAGATAAATGGTTCTATATTGTCTTACCGTTACATGAAAATACAATGTAATCGGATTACGTTACATGTGTAAAGATCGGGGACTTATATCAGGATTACAATGTTCCAATACATTTGAATTATATTACCAAGCACACATTCCAACACTTGATGAGTCTCTGAACACCGAGAGAAAGCCGATCTGGTTCAGTGCCCTCTGTGGTGGAGGTTGGACAGTTCTGTTTGGTATGAGGTGTGTGTACGTCACTTTAAATAAAGACATCAGCTAAATCACATATCATGTGAAGTCTGGCTTCAAATGGGCTGAACCTTGAAGGTGCTACATTTTTTTAATTACAGGATTTTAGCCTTTGCAGAACATTTATATGCACCAAAAGCTATGGAACACACTACAGGAGAGGGAACACCACCAAGTATTTGTCCTTTGTCGTAATGGCAGAAATAATAAAATAATCTGTACAATATAAACTTTTTTAAACAAATGAAAAGATTTAGGCTGAAAATGAAATGTTATTGCTATAAGCTATTGATATTTCACGTGCACTTCACTCTGCATCGGACAATCGCCTCACACCTTGAATGGGAATCACCCCTGAGCTCAAACACACCTGTTGGCTATCCTGGCTCCAATCTGGTGCAACAAGCTCCCTATTGATATCAGGACAGCAGAGAGTCTTCCATGGCAGACTGAGAACCCTGTTTGGCACATTGAGGGCTGGTGTTCCTGCAGGACTCTCCTTTCAAGCTGTCCTCCCTGCTGGACAATGTTTCCCACCCCCTTCAGGACTACCTGTCCGCACTGTGCAGCTCCTTCAGTGACAGGCTGCTGCACCCATGGTGTCTCACGGAGAGATACCGCAGGTCCTTCCTTCCTGCGGCGGTCAGACTTTACAACCAGCATGGACCCTGGTAGACCCCACATATATACAACAAAAAACGGACTAGTTGTGCAATAATAGTTTATGTGCAATATATAAACAGAAATATGCCATTATCAATAACTGTGCAATCTTTACCTTCCTACCATATCTCACTACAGGATGTGTATTTTGTAAATTGTGTGTTTTCTTTATTTCATATTTTTTAAATGCATATTTTCTTTTGTAAAGCTGTCTTTGGCTCTGTTGCTGCTGTAGCAAATTTAAATTTCCCCTTTTGTAGGACGAATAAAGGGATTCTGATTCTTAATGTTTAATTCCCTTTTTGTTGGTCGCTTTGGAAAAAAGTGTCAGCTGAATGACAGGGTCTGATATAAGACCAGCTGTAGCACGACAGTGCAGGCGGACAGATGGAACTCCCAGCTACTTCAAGGCCATACAACCCATAATACAACGCTCTCTGAAGACATGAGTCTCTTTCCTCTGTGTCCCGCGTTCAGCTCTTCTATTAGCCCTGGTAGTGTGCTCTGAACACCAGCAGATGGTGGTGTCAGCTTTGATACCATGCTCCTGATCAGGCAGGAGAGATTACAAAGGAAACAGGTTCTGTGTGTCTCCTCAGCACGTTTCCTCAACCTCAGTAAGAGAGGAGACAGAGGAGAGAGTTCCACAGCAGTCAGGAAGAGACTGCACCCACCGAACACCTTAACTGTGTAATATATATCTGGCTGCTATACTCAGAATGGTTTCTGAGGTCTGTTTTTGTGTGCTTTGTAAATTGTGTGATTAATGTAAATATTTGTTTGTATCTTGGGTGTAACATTAAGCTATTTTTGGCACTTTTTGCTGTACAAATGAAAATTTCCTCTGTGGGACGATTAAAGGTATTCTGATTCTGAACTCATTTTCTGAAGATGGAATGAAAGCACATGAATCCCGCTGTGCGTTATCATCATGTTCTTCCTGCACGCTTTATACACCTGAACAACAGGGAGATGTGTACTGTTTTGGTTTGAAAATAAATAAAGGAAAATGAAACTTAATGGTTGCTCATTCCCCTTTGATATAATGATATAAAATGTTTTGAATAGAAATACGTTTTTGCATAATATGCAGGTGTTGGGCCAACACATCTGTGCATATCAGCATTAAAAGATGTTCAATTAAGAAGAGCCTCAGCAAAGGCTGCTGACTCAGCAGTTACGTGTGACTCTGGGGTCAGTAGGTACTGTATGTACAGTGGGGCAAAAAAGTATTTAGTCAGCCACCAATTGTGCAAGTTCTCCCATTTAAAAAGATGAGAGAGGCCTGTAATTTTTATCATAGGTACACTTCAACCATGAGAGACAAAATGAGAAAAAACAATCCAGGAAATCACATTGTAGGATTTTTAATGAATTCATTGGTCAATTCCTCGGTAAAATAAGTATTTGGTCAATAACAAACAAGCAAGATTTCTGGCTCTCACAGACCTGTAACTTCTTCTTTAAGAGGCTCCTCTGTCCTCCACTCGTTACCTGTATTAATGGCACCTTTTTGAACTCGTTATCAGTATAAAAGACACCTGTCCACAACCTCAAACAGTCATACTCCAAACTCCACTATGGCCAAGACCAAAGAGCTGTCAAAGGAGACCAGAGACAAAATTGTAGACCTGCACCAGGCTGGGAAAAGTGAATCTGCAATAGGTAAGCAGCTTGGTGTGAAGAAATCAACTGTGGGAGCAATTATTAGAAACTGGAAGACATACAAGACCACTGCTAATCTCCCTCGATCTTGGGCTCCACGCAAGATCTCACCCCGTGGGTCAAAATGATCACAAGAACGGTGAGCAAAAATCCCAGAACCACACGGGGGGACCTAGTGAATGACCTGCAGAGAGCTGGGACCAAAGTAACAGAGGCTACCATCAGTAACACACTACGCCGCCAGGGACTTAAATCCTGCAGTTCCAGACGTGTCTCCCTGCTTAAGCCAGTACATGTCCAGGCCCGTCTGAAGTTTGCTAGAGGGCATTTGGATGATCCAGAAGAGGATTGGGAGAATGTCATATGGTCAGATGAAACCAAAATAGAACTTTTTGGTAAAAACTCAACTCGTCGTGTTTGGAGGAGAAAGAATGCAGAGTTGCATCCAAAGAACACCATACCTACTGTGAAGCATGGGGGTGGAAACATCATGCTTTGGGGATGTTTCTCTGCAAAGGGACCAGGACGACTGATCCGTGTAAAGGAAAGAATGAATG